>NC_072734.1:20199711-20339624 GCF_026930045.1 Uloborus diversus | reverse complement strand
ACAGCTCGAGGTATGTTCAACTGATACCAGCTTCATTTTCTTTTTCTTTGACAGCTGCCCATATTAGAAATCTGAATATTAAACAAAGTGTGACGTAAAATAATTATTTAGAACTCTGTCTGTACTTAATATGAAATATTTTACTTATTTTTTTAAAATATTTTTTTCCTGCATTTTAATCCATAATTGTGTTATTATATTGTTAAAATTTAATTTTTTGGAGATTTTTCCTTAAGTTCAAAGGAATTACTTTGAAGAGTCATTTGAGTTGAAATAAAATAATATCGTAAGAACATTCTATCTTATATATGTCTTAATATTTAAGCATAATTTATGATGTTTCATGTATATTCTATGTCTTTCAAAATGGGGAAGCCCCCCGCCCCGACCCCCGTTTTGAACAACTATCGATGTCCCCATTTAAGCCACCAGCGGCTTTTTTTTTTTAAGTGGCACTTTTTTTGCGAGGATTTAGGCAATTTATCTTTAAGTTTTTCGGAATGTACCTGAAATCTGGAAGAAACAATTCTATATTCCCAAAATCAAAATGGCTTAGTTAAAGTAAATTCAGCAAAAAATGAAAATTCGGTCAGAAAAGTTTAAAGTTTTCAACAAAATAATAAATCGTCAAACATGTCAAAATAGAGTAAATCTGGTAGGGCCAGTTCTAATGATTAAGGAATTGCAAGTCCACATTTGGCCCACCGTCCTTGTTATAAACAATGCTATCCTTCTTGAAAATGCTTTGCCGGAAGACCGCACCACTTTTAACTGTAGATTTAAACATGTTCACATTTGCAAGTCTGAATATGCGAAGAAAGTTTCATACGCCGTAATACATCGTACTTTTAACATTCTGTTTTGGTTCCTTCGATTTTAATAACATGTAAAAACAAAGAATCAGTGTTCCAAAATTTACTGGAAAATTAAAAAAATAATAATAATGAAAGAAATTTACGTCTAATTTAGCTCTAGCAACAGAAATTTCTATATTCCGGTGATTCTTGAAGTGATAATATTCAATTACCCGTAAAATATAATATTGAATTACAAATTTAAAAAATTCAGAATTAAATAAATTGTATGACCGATCACATTTTAATCAAAACAAAATAAAATTGAGTTTAACTTCTTCCAAAAGATAGTTCTTGATTGTAACATAGAACCTGACAACGGGCCACAAAAAATCAGCTTCAGGTGTCCAATATGGCACGCAGACCGTCGAATAGGCTTACGTGGCTAAGAACGCTTTAAAACTCAAAAGCATTGGTAATTACAAATTACATCCGAAAACACAAAAATATAAATGAAAAGAGATACTTATAAACTTCCGTTGCCGGCATTCATGTCACAAAGTGAATTATCGCACATCGTTCAGACTAGAGGCTTATTTGAAATTCCATGCGGAGCACAACCGCGAACTGTTATCTTGATAAAATGAGACAACCATTATTCCATTCAGTTCTGGTCACAAGTTACGTAGTTCTTTACATTTGCATACCACTAAAAATAAAGAAATGATATTGCATTAGTGAATAAATTTAAATGAAGTAAATTCAGGCGGCTAGAATGAAATTTATAGTTTAAATTTTTCCGAAATACCTAACCGCAACCATATCACCAGGCACAAATTCAAAATGAAATCAACTACAATTGTTTTTCCTTCGTGCGCTGGAGGGACAGTAACAAAATATTCGCTAGCAAATTTCCCCTTCTTGGCACGCCAGAACACCGAAAAAAGGAAATACATTAAGACATGAATAAAAAATTAAAAAATATTATAGTCCATCCGTTTGTGTGCACAAATTATAGCTTAAACATAATGGAATAATTGAGACATTTAAAAAAAAAACACTCTAGAAAAATATGTCATTGCAATTCAAGCTTTACGTAAATTTTCCCTACAGAAAGGTTTTGTGAAACAATCAGCTAAATATTTTTAGTTTCTCAACAAAATTTATTCCAAATTCATTTTCATCAATCAAATTCCGTAGGAAATGGTACCCCACATCAATCTGCTTAGTTCTGCAATTTTTTCTTGCAGAACTAGAAAAATCGATCGCAACTAGATTAATAGTACTCTATACTGTGACAATCAGTCTAAAATACTGAATCTTTTCGTGGCATTTAAAATTCTTTTTATTCTCATAACTTCCTTAGATTGTTCACTAACTGAAATATACTCTGCTTCTATCGTTGAGAGTGCTACGTATTTTTGTTTGAATGTACACCATATTATTCGTACCCTATCCAAAAACATTACAAGCGCCCCCCCCCCTCCCCGGCATTATATTCCAGTCGTCTTGATTTGAGGCGTAATCTGTATCAGAATAAAAATGATTTATTCAGTTTACAGACAAAATTTAGATTTCAGGGACCGACAAACCCTTCAGGTTGTCTCACAAATCTCTTCTTTTAAATCCGCATATAGATACGTATTGCAGACATCTGCTCGGAAATGGACCCAATGTAACTTATACACAAAAATTGAAAAGAAAGCCTCAACCAAAGGAAAGGAAATTACTGAAGAGAACACTTGCGAAAAGTATCCCCCCCCCTCCAATAGCTGGTTGTTACCTAAAATTACCAGTCTGGCCTTGAAGCGAATTATTTCGTTCTGCTCATCTGTTCTGTTGCGTTTTGCCAATCTTCCCTTTCTGGCATTCTCAAACTTTGTTTCAAATTCGAAGGAATTACATCTTCGGAAATGTTAGTTTCTAGTTTACGTGAATTATCCCCCCTATCTTCATCAGAATCTGATACTTTTCTTGAATTATCATCAGAAATGAAATCAAAATATTTTGGGCCATATTCAATGTTATTTTCAGAACAATTAACCTCGGTTTCACGATTCGGACTTTAGAATCGTCGTGTCAATATATGCTTTGCCTTGGTATTTCTTCAACCAATTTAATTCTCACAACATGCTATTTCATGATTTTCAGGATGTTCTTCTTCTACTTCAGATTTACTCAGAAGTGAAATAAAACGGTATACCTCTGTTTCCCGTTCCTATTTTTTTTCCCGCCCAGAATTTATTTTCATCGAATTTAACATTCAGCATTTCTGTCACTTCACTATTTTCGGGATCCCAAATTCTATAACCTTTCATATAAAACGCATATCCTACCATGACTCCCTGTTTAGCTTTCATATCCAATTTGCTTATTTTCTGTTTTAGAAGTGCAATATACGAAATACAGCCAAAAAACACGGGAGTGTTGAATAGATGGCTTTCTTCCCTCAAATAGTTTAAAAAAGGTTTTGGTTCTTCCTTTTAAAACCGCTCTAGTCCGTAAGTAGTGGAAGCACATAGCTGATTCGGCTCAAAACTGCTGAGGCAAACCCGATTCATTTAAAAGTGTTCTAATTCCAGGCCCGGACTGGCCATAGACTTGACCGGGACATTTCCCGGTGCGCCCTCTCGAAAGGCGCCCTTCTGTTATTTTCTTATTTTCCAAAACAATGTTTTAGCATTATGGAAATAAATTATGTAGAATCAAGAAGTGATTTTGCATGTGAATATTTTCAGATGCAAAAGCAATGTTCTTCTTCTTTATATAAACGTTCCCTTTTATTACCCTCATAAAGGCAATTAGTCCCCCCCTCGTTTCGTAAACGGTGGCTTATCTTTTGCTCCAAGGTTCAGTTCTGGGGACAAAAGCGGACTCATGGTGTTTCCTCAATAAAAAAGGGATGTGAGGGTGAAAGTGACAGCACACATCTATGGTCAAGAATGGTTTGATTTATTGACCGTACTTAAGTTGCTGTCAGAGCGGATAGCTGGCTGATAACGATCATGAGTGCAATAGAAGCAAGTAAGATTAAATAATGTTAATTTTTGAAATCGGCGCATTAAAAATAGTGTTGCGTCGAAATAAGTTGCATAAAATCAATATTTTAGTGGACGGATGAACACAATGACACATGTCGCATTTTTAGTCACTTCACAAAAAAAAAAAAAAAAAGACGGTACTGTACGGTGATTTCTAGACTTTTGAGTCAAGGCGCCCTTTTCGGAACTTGGATTTTTGCATGGCGCCCTTCCCAAAATAAAAGTGTGACTCGTAACTGACAGACAAAAATAAATATGAGTCTTTTATCTGCATTGAATAACCCTTATTTATCCTGCAGAGGATCTGAAAAAAATGGAAAAAAGTTTCATAAATAATAATGTCTAAATTAGTTGAGAAAAAAATTGTAAAATTTCGAAGTGGTCCTAGGAGGATTGCAGGGCTTCCCGGGGCACATTTGGGGAATTACTGGACTAAACACAATAAAGATGCCGAAAAGTTTTAAAGATAAAGCATTTTTCGATTTTAAACTAAGTTTTGTCAATTAAAATCACAACAAAAGTTAAAGTTCTTTGCCGTCGGCAAGCTTTGTGTTCAAAACGTATTCCAGTTTTTGTAACTAAATTTAATCCCTTCACTGTATTAGTCTTTTTAGCCAGAGGTGTGCACAAAAAAGGGGGGTCATGGCATAACCTTTGGCATTGAAATTTTTAAGGGAACACATAGGATTTTTTAAATATCATGTTAAAGGTTACGTTTTCGGGGGAGGGGGGGCGCGCTGCGTAGCATTTGGAGGGAGATCGTCATTGCCCTGGTGGGGGGGGGGGGTAACCCTTGTGTAAGCTACAGTACTACCTTAAAAATATTTATGTTTGAATTTCTGCATAAAATCGTTATATCATTGCATTTTATGCTGCCTTCCTTTAGCTATATCACTTTGGGAAGTTTTTTAATCTGTGTTATGGAATTAATACTACTATACTCAGAATTAGGTTCATATTGTCAATACTAAGGCATAATAGTGACCTCTTATACCACCAAACTGAAAATCCATTATCTTTCCCTGTGTGTGCGATACGTTTAAAGTAATTACGGGGCCAACAATTTCATATAGAAACCCTTACTTTTTAGACCACTCGACGCCCACACGCGTCTGGGGCAAGTTACATAAAAAGCAGTCATAGTTTTCTTTTCTTTTTTTTTTCTTCTGTATATTATCCCACTAAAAACACTTTGTTTTTCACAAATGCAGTTGTTTCTGAAGATTTTCATATTTACATAGAATCTAAACTTTTTTTTTCATTTTAAAGGGGGGGGGGGAGATATCACAAATTACCGCTACGAGTGTCACCCATGCTAGGTAGGCTACTGGTATTACAAATATTAATAAGGGTCACTAAAAACTATATTAGAAATCTAATGCGAGAAATATCGAAAACTTCATTCGTTTTCTATCTGCACAGTTAATTATACACATATTAGGAGAGTATATTGCCTCCCCTTCCCTCCTTAGAAATGAAAACTTCCTTGCTTTTAGTGCCTTTTTCTTTGCAAAAATGTATAAAAATTTCTTTTCCAGCCATTAGTGACTTCGTTATTAAAAATGTCAAATTTTAACGTCTCTAATCTAAACTGAAATCGGTTTCCGTGGGAAAAAGATTCCGCTTCTCCATGGGGAAGATTATTGAGCCCCCCCCCCCTCCCTTAAAATTTTGCATATGGTCGCCCTTGATTGCTTAAAAAATAAAGAGCACTTTTTCACGGAAAAAAAGCTTAAGATTCTAACCATTAAAGCGTTTTATAAGGGTCTTTCGCATCATTCTTGTACAAGAGCTTTTGACAAACTATCTTAATGATAAGTAGAAAAAAAGGAGCATACATGTAGACCACACATGTTGACTTTAATGGTTTTATGGCTTTAAATGACGCCTTTTAAGATGCGTTTTATGGATAAGGATTTGCGATGCTTGGGGATTTGTGGCAACGGATTTCTGCTGGACAAGGACGGACAACTATCATAAATTTTATCCAGTTAGACGACAGAGGTCCGATTGCTGTTATGAATCGACGAGTCATTTGGATCAGATTTTAGCGTTAGTAAACATGTGATTTTGAAGCTGCAACAAAATTGGGTACATCAAGTTAAGGATCCTTTCAACAGTAGGTTACTCGTTTCAGTTTTCATTTTCTTTTTATTGCGAAAATATTTTCCTTCATGTATAATCTTAAATTATAGAAATACAATCTATGATTCGTAAAAAAAACTGTAATATGATCTATGAGCTGCGAAATGACAAATAAATGATTGCAAAATTTTCCACAACACATAGTTAAAAAAAAAAAAAAAAAAAAAAAAAAACAACGTACTTGGATAAGTTGAAAGATAAAAATCTAAGTGATTGTGTTATCAAATGAAAACTATTATTTTAAATAGTAAAACAGATTAAGATCAAGCGTGTCCCTGAACTATTTTTTTCATTCTCCCTCTCTTTTTAATATCATTGGTTTATTTCATGACGACTCTTTCTAATTCGAGTCAGTTTTCTAGAACCAAATTTAACACTCAAAAAGTTTTCGAAATTTTAAGACAACAATCCCATAAAAATGAGTGGAAACGTTTTAAAAAATGTTCGTTTGCTATTATGTACTTTTAAAATATAACACTTTGGTTAGCGAGAATTTCTGAAACGAATTTTCAGAAATTAGATCCTGTTTTAAGAATGGGGGAAAAATATCATCACGAAACACCCTCCTGTTTTCTTTCCCTGCGGAACAAAAAAATTGTAATTTTAATTTTACTTCGAAAAAATTAAGGAATTCTTAAATGTAAAAAGGAGGCAAGGGGAAAATTAGACAAGATGGTCAAGAAATTTATTTGTTCTTTCAAATTGAAATCGTTGACTTTTTCTTGCAAAAGTTTTATTAATTAATTTATTTTATTAATTCATTTATTCCTTATAATGGTTACAAACAATAATAGCAATTTTAAATGTATATCCATACATAAAATGATTTCTCAAATAATTTAATTTTCAAGCTTTTCCGAATAGGTGCAGTGTTATCAAAATATTATTTATTACGTACTGCCAAAGAGGCAATCAGGTGCATTGGATGAGTTAAGAGCTTGATTGGTTGTATTTTCTTGTAACTTTGACCCAAGATATTTGCTATGACCTTATCATGTTAATAATCATAGGTCTAGCATAAATAAGTCTATTTCATTACAAAGGCATAATTCGTATTAAATTTGACGTTTGAGATGCAAAAAAATAATATTATACTTTGAGTACAGAACAAATGAATAAACATAATTCGATTTTTTTTTTAAAGAGCTGAAATTAATTAACCACTAGTGTAATTTCTCATGTTATATCCGCACTAAATTCTTCTTCTTAATTACTCTTTATTAATTTTCATTTTTGATAGGTTTAGAGATGAAAACAATCGGAAAATACCGGAAAATTTCCGAAAAAACGGAAAAAACCGTTTTTTTTCGAAGGGGTTTATTTCCACTGCGGAAAAATTGAAAAATGAATTTTTTAACTTTTCAGGAAGTTTTAATTGAAATTTTCAGCAAAAAGTGATTAGAAATTTCTCACACTGAAATTTTGACGCAATCCCCCCCCCCCCCCCTTGTATGTTAAAATACTGTGTAACTTTAATGCAAGTTGCGGTACGATGATATAATTTCCATATAGATCAAAGAACGCTTGATACTACTTTTTTTTTTTTTTTTCAAAAAAGCTTAAACCAATATCCTTAGTGAAGAATCACGAAACTATGTTTCTGCTTACTATGCGATCCAAATGTACAGGATGCGACAAAAAAAAAGGACAAGCAATTTTCCATGAAACTTTATTAAATATAAATAAATTAACAAAACACAAAAAATAATATGAGAAGACCTTCAGCAATCAATAAATTTAATTGGTTTCAAACTGGCACCCTTTTGCAGTAATACAGAGATGCAACTGCTAATTGAAATTTTCATTCAAGGGCCGCAAATCCTTTAATCAATCCTATTCCCTATAAAGTAATTGGTTTAGAGAGTTCAAACTTATGTGTAGTTTAGGGTTGACCTTTGACTCTAGGCCATACAGTGTAATAAATAGGACTGAGGTCTAGCGAGTAGAGAGCCCCCTCAAAAGATCATATCATGTCAAAAACAATGCGCCTTACACCACTCTTGTCTTTTTGACCATATGAATCGGTGTGGAGTTTAAGGAAAATGTCTAGTCTACATTGCTGAAGTGCTCTAAGGGGCCCACAGAAGTACAATAACTTCTAAAATGTCCTTCTGGTTTACTTTTTGATTCATTTTACGGCACTCATCCACAAAAAACTAGATTTTTTTGCCGCTTGTGCTGATTCCATCACAGATCAAGATTGACTTCGGATTTTGGCGATATTTAACATTTTCTAAGGTGCTTGGCAAGTCTACAAACAAAATCCTATTGTTCTGGGGATCTGAGCTGGTATAACGGTAAATCAGTGAAAGTTATCTCTTCCAAGGTGGACTTGCTGCCCATCTCAAACGTTTCTGGCATAATTTGGAGTCGTACGAATGCCTAAACTTTTTATAACTCGTAAAACTTCTGTTGAGCTGTTTTTTTTCCCTTAGTCGCACTTATCAGTTACAAATTCTCGACTTACAAACGACTTCTCTCGTGGAAACCCAAGGATTTCATTGAACTCGCTTTTGGATGACCTGACGATTAACTGAAATGTTCACTGTTCGTTTTTGTACTTTCCGGACATCGACTATCATTTCCAAGCCACTTGAAACGGCATACCGTTTCAAATACTGTTTGCAGAGACACAACAAGCAAACGAACTGTCGTTCTACTCGGTTAAACAACTTAAAATAGCAGGTATTTCGCTTAAAATTGTAAGAAAACCGAAAAACAATACAAATTAGGAAATAAATCCTAAATTACTTTCTAATAAAGTGAAAGACAAAAATAAATAAGACACTCATTAAAATGAAATTACCTTTCTTCCATTCGATGATACAATTTTTGTCCGATATTTTTTTTTCTTTTTTTTGCCGCATCCTGTATACTGCCTGCTAAGCAAAAAAGTGGAATCTGCAGTTGGGCTCAAGCTGAGATTGCGTTTTAAAGTTTGGCTCTTCCATATATTTGATTCAGAACAGAGAACAACTTGGTTATAATAACTCAGTTTTGTTCAAATGTGCTGGCATGACTACTTTTACTACTGTGCTTAGCACGGCCGTATGAATAAACTGAAACTCCAGTTTAAGTTTTGGTTCAGCTTAAGAAAAACTAATTTAGCTTTGATTTGGACTTAGACTGGATTGGAAAAAATCAAAACTCAATAGCTTTCATTTTCAGACAGTAAAGTTACATTGTTGTATTATTTTTCTTTCGAAAAAAATATCAATCATGTTTGAAAGTCGAAATTTTCAATAATATTTCAAGTTTCAAAGGCAATTTAAAATAGAAAATGTGATTGTTATGATTAGACACACATTACCCAATATTATTGGATGAATGACGATTTGACTTATTTCTGGTGTTTGACCATAAAAGCTCTCAGTTATAAAAAGTTTTTTTTCTAATTAATCTTACCTTTATGTGTATTTCTGTCAAGCAGAAAAAGATGTGTGGATAGCATATATTTTTTGATGTTTAACCCTTTATATGTTCCAAGAAACAGAGCTATTAAGAAACCCCAATTTTATTCATAAAAAATCAAATTTTCCAATTTTTCCTGAAAAAAACCGTTTTTTTTTCCACCACTTCAAAATTCCCGGAAATTTTACATCTCTAGATAGGTTATAACATTTCTTGACTTACCCAATTTATAAAATCATGTTTTCCGTTCATGACTGAATGCCTTTCTTGTAGTACTATTCATCCAAAAACGTACCATTTTTCTTTTTAAAGTATATTTATAGAAACTAGTAATGACCTATTTAACCTTATAACCTATGATATTCATTAACACTCGCTCCTATTCTCAAAATAATTGCATAACTAAAATGCTGTAAAAAGCACCATGCAGAGATGCAAAGATTTTTAACAATGCTATAATGAAATGATATTTTTAATAGATTCTTTTTGAGTTTTATACTTTAGCACATTAAAAAGTGAATTTTTTTTTTTTTTTAAGTCTTTGAAAACGGACAACAGTTTCAAATGTGGTGTACATCTCTTTTTAGTTTTGAACTGCAGAAGCATTTTGTTGAAATTAACCAACTAGCATATGATATGCAAGAAAAATACGAAAAAAAAAACTTGGGCATGAATATTTATTGATCGCACGGAGAAAAAAGCTCCTCAGCTTAAAGAATCGACAAATTTATTTGACAAAATGACAGCATCATGTTTTAAAACGACAGCAGATACCAGTGAAAAATATTCAATCGACAACACAAAAAATAATGTATCACGGCAAGAGATGTTGTCTACTAATACTATTGAAATAGTGAATGATGCATTTCCAGAAGAAAGACGAACAAGCAATGAATTTTCGGAAGAAGTGCCTATTGAGAAACATTTAGCAAAATTTCTCATTCTTAGAAACTGGAAAATATCCCCCCCCCCCCCAGCGTTCTTCAAATTTTCAGGGGGTATTTTGGGGGGGGTTTCCTCTCTTTTAAGCGAGGGTCTATTCTAGGGGGTAATCAGTAATATTTAAGGGGGGATGCCAACACTCTTGCGGGGGGGGGGGAGGTCTCTCCTACTATTGTTGAACTTGAAAAAAATAAGACTTCTCTTTTGGATATTTTCTGTAACAGAAAAAAGGACTTTATTTACTTCTCAATGATTTTTTTATCCCCTTAAAATGTCCACACTATCTCTTAAATCCACCCATATTATGGAGGCAAAATCGGCGCCCTTCAACTCGGCTTTCCCGCGCCCTTTTGACCACCCAGTCCGGCCCTGTCTAATTCCATTCATTAATGTTTAGTTATAATGTTCTATGACGCTACTTTGTTAAATGGAGGATTTGTGGTTTTTTCGATTCTTATGCTTTGGTCGCTAATTTAAATTTCAACCGGGTGTTCAGAAGTTTCTTTTTGAAATCGAATTTTTCCCGTAATTTTCTCTGTTCTCTTTTGAAACCTGACAAAGTATTCGAAAACCTCACTTTTTTGAAAAATCGTCTATTATTGTGAAAATAATCCCCCCCCCTAAAGAACTCAACAGCTAAGGAACCCATCGCATTTAAATGCAAAAGATCTTACCCGGCTTTGGCTTGAATCTCCGTTACAGGTTTAAACGAAATTCTGCAATTTTTCTTTTTACGGGGATAACAATCTGACATATTTTTACTTTTTATATGCAGTGAAAGACAGTGAAGTACAGAATCACATTTTTCAGTATTTTTAATATAGTTTTTGTCTTCATCATAAACGCATTGATACCAAACTTTAAGACTCAAAGGATTCTTAAAGTTAAAACATAAGGAAACTGACGATTTCAAGGTTAAAAGAGTTTCAAATTCTACTGTAGTTCTAGGTATCTACTTTTCTAAATGAGCATGTCCTTCAAGGCGAAGAAAATATGACAAATCTCAATTTGTCGAACGGAACTTACATATTTGCCGATTAATAAAATACTGGTGCATGCACAAATTAAGTACGCACAATTAAGTACAATATCTAATGAAATTTGGACATTCGAGAATTCAAAAATTTGAATCGTTACAATTATGTCCCCAAATTTTCCGAATCGGCAGACAAAGTGTTCCCAATATGGCCGTTTTGGGGAGGTCATAGTGACTTCCCGTGACCTCCCAACGAGTGCCATTGAATATGGTTTCTAAAATTATTTTTAAGTTCACAAGTTTCAATGCTATTAGTGCATTTTTCCAGAAGTAAAACTTTAATTTCTTACTGACCCAAATATAAAACTTTTAAAACACAAGGGTTTCGTGTTTGTATCTAAAGATGCTTATTTTTATTTATTTTTTTATTTTTTTGGAGTGCTTCATTGATGATTTTTTTTAATTATAATTATTTTAGTTTTGTTAGATAAGTATGAAAGCTGGCTCCAGAGTTCAGAGAATTTTGAGTCTTTCAGAGTGGCAAATTCTTCAACAAAAATATCATTAAACTTGATACTGTTTGCATGTCTCTCGGTCACGTTGTTATTTTATTTATTTACATTGCTATAACGTAAAGTTTATCAATAAAATGGTTAAATGCAAACTGTTAAAGAATTTAAAACTGAACATAAGAAAGAAAATAAAACAGAAGGAAGAAGTCAATCGCGATTCGCTAAAAATTTACTAGAAGACATAAGAATTTAAATTTTAAGTACTCACATGCTATATAACACAAAATATTATCGTAAACAAAATCTAATGTTCTAATAACTTTAAAAACGATAAAGAAAGGAACTGATTTATTTTTAAATCAAATTTGAGTTTCAGAAAATGTTTAAAAACTATCATACGGGCAGTAAAATATTCAGAATCACAACAACTACTCGGATTTTTGCTATAAAGCAATCGCTACAACTTAGCAACTAAAAGAAATTGCAAAGTCAACGTCAACGAATATTGGAATACGAATTATGATTTCAAAATAAATACTGTTATTTTACATACATTATCGATGATTAAAAAAAACTACATTTTGAGAACAGGGAATGAATAATATTACTAGCACTTACCTTTAACTTGGATTACAGCTGAGCAGTCCTGTCTCAGCACACCCGAAAAATAACTAACATGGCTGTCGATACTTTGAATTCATTAGTTTCTCTTCCCGTATGAAAAGAAACACCTTTTGAGCATCGTTTTGCGCAATCTAAAACAGTTTTACAGTTTTTTTTCTGTTATTTAGAAGAGCAGTATTAAACTGTAGGAAAAAGTAGTATATTACTGTAAAAACAACAATTATTTTTTGCAGTGTATTAATGGTGTTAGATAGGAATAAGCCAGGTGTGGTCCCCAAATACCAATCGGTTGAGGGAGGCAAAAATCAATCCTTTTGATTGAGGACTCTTTTATGAAGAAGATCTCGGATGCTGCCAGAAGACTGGTATCTGCTGGCCTTTGTATTTCAGTGTCCCTCTTTTGCTAGTTTATGTGCCATTTTATTGCCCTTGATGATAGATGTCCTTTCCATTGACTACATGTGGCTCCCTTGAACCATTCACGGTAAAATGTGTCTAGACATAATAATTACCTAAGAAACTAATGCTGAATCTCAGTTATTTTGCGCAGGATGACTAACAACAAAGCAATTGTTGGTTTTATTATTAAAGTATTTTGTATTCCTCATGTCCAGCTTGCTCAAAAAACTGGTCCTTATGTCCTTGCTGTAAAAAAAACGAAGACCGTATGTTCATGAATATTTTGTTCGTCGGACCTAATGTCTAGCCTGCTCAAAAAAACTGGACCTTATGTCCTAGTTGTTAAAAAATGAAGACTTTCTCTCCGTCGGACTTTTTAGACGGGAATCTTCTGTAAGTGGACCTTTTGATTTCGGATTGTATGTCCGGATCCTTCACTTAACAGTGACGTTCCAATACTCACGCGATTTTCATATCCGAATATTCGGTGCTCGGCCAAATCACTAGGGAGCATGGCAAGTAAAATCATGACAAGAAGTTTGCACGTAAAGTTATTAATTGCATACCAAATGTACAGATTTTTTTCCGGCACTGTAAAACATCTACCATTTTGTGCAATGATCTAATTTCTTAAGTATCGCAATCATTGTCTCTATTGCAATAGCTTGCCACTTTTTAGAAGTCATTTTTCCTTTCATAGTCTTGTGGTTATGTAAGATATAACCCCAGAAAATACAAAATGTAGAAACGTTTTGGGTGCCCAATGGTCAACCAAACCGTATTTTAATGACACTGCGCAAACTGTCGAAATTACTCTCATATTTCTAGTGGCCCAAGGTCCACTGAGGGCACCACAAGATGGCTTAACGGAACCTTATTATAAATATTTTTCAGCCTTTTTGGTTCAAACCAGAAGACAAGCAACACTTGGTCCAGCACCCGGAGCCATTGATTTGTAATAGGAACTTGGAGTATTGGGGATTGTATGGTAAGCGTCTGAAGTCCCAAGGGTAGACAAAAAAAGTTATTGCTTTTATCTTATTTAGTTGACCAATCGACTTTTTTAGAGAGTTTTTACTATTTTCTCGGGTAATCATATTTTTTCAGCACTTGAATAGGTTCTTCAAAAGTACTCTAGCATTCTCCTGTGTACACTTATACTCCTAAAAATATAGAAACTATAACGGTTATTTTGAGCAAAAAATTTACCTTTACAAGAAGGAGAACTGGTGACTTGATAAAACTGTGTGTCACCATAGATATAAAAAATGTTTTTTTTTTTTCAATGTAGAAAAGGTATCTTAAAAAATAATACCTTAACAATAGATGAACAAACAAGGCAGTTTCTTTTAAAAACAAATAAGAAGAATTCAAGAAAAAAACTGAAAAAAAAATCGAAATTAAAATCGTCACTAAAATTACTTTTGTTCTGAATTCTCATTGACTAAAGTACAATACTTTTCCCTGCTTTTTTTATTTAACATGGAAGAAATATTGAACTTAAGAGTTCAAATCAATGTTTTAATGATTTTTTTATTATCTAAAAGTCGTTTTAAAAAAGTTTCAAACAAATCTTGGGAAGCTCACTGATGCATAAAATAGGTTCATTTACCGTGGCTTTCAGTTAGTTGGATACAAATAAGGGACGATTTTCTTTTGTGCTTTCTTTAACAGAAATCGTGGATAGAAATTGCAAAAGATTCGCCCCTTCCCTCCTCAGGTTTCAACAAAAGCGTGATGTGTCATCTATCATTTAGAATAGTTGCTCTTTATGCGAGAAAAGAATTCGAAATGTATCGGATTTTTGATTGAAATCGATCAAAACGTTGTGTCCTGCGTAAGAATTCTTTTAACATAAAAAGTTTGACTATGACAAATATTACGGAATAATTATGTGTTGTGTGGGTGATTTTCGTCATTTTAACTTCGAATAAAGCATACTTTCGTATTGTCGGAGAAATGAATATTGTTTTTATAGTTGTCTTTTTACACAAACATACATAGAATGGAACAAAACTGATAACGATAATAGTTGACTTTAAAATAAAGATATCATGTAATAAAATATCTATTATTTAAACATATTTATTGTTTTGTCCGTCTCTTTATTTTTGTTTTCTAATTTTTTTTTTTTTTTTTTTTTTTTTTTTTTGAAAACTAAGTTGAAAATATGTATTGCTCATTTGGAAAAAGAGTGCCACAATACGAAATATTTCATTTTCTTTTTTTTTTTTAACTTTTTTAATTCTAAAACTAAGTCGAAAGTATATATCGCTCGTTTGGAAGAAGAGTGCCACAATACGAAACATTTCATTTTCTTTTTTTTTTCGCTTAAAGGCCTTCAAAAGACGTTATCTTCTTCGGAAAATAATGACAGATTTTTTGTTCGAATATTGACCACTGGAGAGTACAGCAAACTTACTTTTCTTAATGCTAATTGCCTGAAGAATACAACTTCAAACGCTTCTCCTGTAAAATTTCATTTCTTCGTATTGTGGTACTCCTCTTCCAAATGAGCGATACGTACACAGTAGCTGAGGAGCCCAAAAAATGTTTGTTTTTATGAATTATTTGGATTTTCAGTATTTAAAATGAAAAAAAAAATCTATGAGACATCTTTTCATAAAACATTTATGATACAAAAAGCAAATAATTTATGTACATAGTACATATAAAAACAGTATTTAAAGGAAGGTTAGCAGTAAAAACATGAAGGTGTACTAGAGAAGATATAAAATAAACACTTTTTGTTCGAATCTGGTGATTCCTTCAAAAGTTGCTGGGATGGGGGAAGGAAAAGCCAAACAAAACCCGCATCTTGAGTAAAGACAGACACATATTTCCATATCTCATCGGACGTAGTGACCTTTCACCAAAGTTGGGGATTGGCTTGCGACTATTTGAGGACTACTTATCCAGATATCGCCAAATGTTATACAATCCGTTGTTACATTTCCAATAAGATTCCTGCATGACATGAGAACCTAATTTTAATGGAAAATTTTAGGTTATTAGATCCAGGACTTAAAGGTCTAGAGCAGCGTTCCTTAATTTCTTTAATCAGTGGAATCCTTTTAAATGCTCACTTTTTTCGTGGAACCCTTAATTTTTGTAAATAGTTTGCTGTGGCGTAGTCAAGGTTCTGTTTAAGAGGGAGCCCAGGTTCTTATTAGTGATGTTCCGGATATCCGTATCCGTATCCGCGGATATCCGAGGGAAAATAAAGATCCGTATTCGTATCCGTTTCTTTTTTGACGGATCTTAAACGGATCTTTTCTAAAAATTTTTAAATGTTTGAATAAAAGACTCTTAAATTCCGTTTAAATTAGGTTTTATTCCCTATTTAAATTATAATGTATCATTTCCGAAGTCAATTTGTAACCCCTCCCCAACGCAAAAAGGAAGGGGTAATAAGTTTTAAAAGTGTGTACCTGTGTGTCTATTTCTGGCATCGTAGATTATAAACGGATGAACCGATTTTGATATTTTTTTTTCGTTCAAAAGGTGACTTGATCGAAAGCGTTCTTATTTTGACCTCGTTTTTGTAAAACTTTAATTACTGGGGATATTAATTAAAACCGACTTAACGCTTTTCACAATTATGATGGTAAAACTTATCCGTACGTTAAAAATATTGGCCCTAATTGAAAGAATTAAGTTTTCTGCGTTTGATATTTGTTTGGAACAGTAAATTTTAAATGCAATTCTAAGTCTTTATACGCGTGATTGGTAGCGATTTCATAGTCCGAAAATAAGGAGAAAGGGCTCAATGATTTAAAATTTCTATCTGCTGTTCGTTCATATTTGTTAACAATATGTGTTCTGACCCGCGAAATTCATCTTAATATGAGGTCGGCCCTCTGGGACTTTTTTTTTTTATTTTTAATTTAATATTAGTTTTTGTTGTTGATGTGGGGTTTGTGTTATTCTTCATTTTGGTTTTTCTCAGCATTCTTCAAAAAAAAAAAAAAAAAGGATACTAAATTCCTTATCTACTGTTTGTAAAGGTGTTCCCGGCTGTGTTATTTCGTCGGTCGGAGTAAGTTGGGTGGAATGGGTCAGCGCTGCATTTATGCTAAAATAAAATGCGAAAAGTTATTTCTAGCCTGTCAATTAGAAACTTTACACTCTTGCTCCTGTATCCTAGATCTACCGAGCAGGCCGTTAAAATTGAGGGAGAGTTGGAAGGAATGGGTCAGCGCTGCATTAATGCTTAAATAGAATGTGAAAAATTATTTCTAGCCTGCTCGGTAGATCTAGGGTACAGGAGCAAGGGTGTAAAGTTGCTAACTGACCCTGTATCCTGCTCGGTAGATCTAGGATACAGGAGCAAGAGTGTAAAGTTGCTAATTGACAGGCTAGAAATAATTTTTCGCATTTTATTTTAGCATAAATGCAGTGCTGACCCATTCCTTCCAACTCTCCCTCAATTTTAACGGAGATTTCTTTAAAAAGTAAATCATACTCTTGGCTATATTTTCGCCGTAGATGACATTTTTTGAAGAAACAGTGCCATTATTCTGACAGGAATACCTTCCGTAACAAATTTTACACTTGGATAGTTGAACTGGGTAAAAAATTTTGAGATTCGTATCCGCATCCGCGAATCTTGACACTAATGATCCGGATCCGTATCCGCGGATCTACGTTTTTAACGATCCGGCACATCACTAGTTCTTATCTCAACGAGACTATCATATTAATTATGTATTTGTCGTTAAATTGGTAATTGAATAGATTTAACTATATATCATGGTAACTATTGCTAATAGCTAATTACTATTTATTTATTATTATAAAACACTAAAACACTCCTATTTGCATAGGCGGCAGGGGCCGCGAAAAAGTGGGGGTCAAAGGAGGTGCGGAGGGGGACAGGTTTGGTGGGCGACACAAAGCTAAATTTTTTTCTTCAAAAATTGGGCAATTGAATTTTTACATTTTTAATGAACTGACCTTCTTCCAAAAATTCGAGAAACGGTCTCAAAAAGCGGGTTTAGATGCCCGCAGAAGATTCCCTCCTACCCCCAAAGTCAAAGTTCCATTTTAATTTTTACGAAATAATAACATGAAAAAAGCATAAAACAAGCACTTATTAAGTCAGTTCTTTCTTCAAACACGTGAATAGTTCATCACTATCATTTTTCATTCGACCCTTAGTTTTGAACTTAGAGAAGTGGAGGGGTAAAGTCCCTTTATTGTTAAAAGTGAGTGGGCAATTGCCCCCCCCCCTGCCTCCTCGCACGAACCACTTATACCTATATACGTGATTTTGAGTATTTTTAAAAGGGATACATAACCTCAGAATTTATGCATGAATTTTATGATTAAATATTTTCTTAGTTAAGAAAAGAAATACTAATTTGTTTTACCTACAATAGAGTTAATAAAATTCACTAAAATTTACAAAGAAAAAGTTTTTAAAACTTAAAAACTAAAATGTCTTTTATTTTACAACAATATTTAAAGTTATTTATGGATTAGAGACTTCGATGTCACTGTATGTTATATTGACTTAAATTAGTCCTCAATCGTTAAATGTTAAAATTGTGCTTTCAACTGCTGTCATAGATACTGGGAGAGTGGCTAGTATGAATAATAGAATATTTGAAATTTACGTCAAAAAACGTAATTTTAGGCAATATTTGGTAATGATGCAGGAAAGGGAATTAGGTGTGTTTGATTTGGTGTGTGATAAGTTTTTGAATACTGAAGTCCCCTTTAAACTATCGTTGGTGATATTAGGGGATCAGTAGCTTCTTCCAGAATTTTTTCGAAATTGAAGTGTTTAAAAGTGTGAAAGTTTTCTTTATGACTGATCTAAGAAAATTTTCGAAGTTGAATGTTAAAGGCACAATTTTAGGCGACAAATGAAATTATTCCTATAGTGGCTAACCCTGATTGATAATAAAGCTCAGATTATTATACGAAAGCAAAAGTATTTTTTTTTTTAATTTTGGGAAAGCGTTTTTATCGATTTTTCAAATGACAAATTTCAAATATGTGGAATGAAAAATGCAAGTCTCATGGAACCTCCGAGAGAGCTTCGTGAAACCCTGGGGTTCCGCGGAACACAATTTAAGAAACGCTGGTCTAGAGGAATTAGATCGGATGGAATGACTGCCCTTGTAGGGTCAGTTGAGTAAGAGGAAACAAACTCTGTTTCCACACACGTGGTGACTTTTGAAACTAAATTGTAGCTGAGTGAAGACTAAGTGACGGAAAAAAAAGGTTCTGAGAGCTTCCAAACAATTGTGTAGGAGTCAGTTATGTTTGAAGATGATTCTGAAAAAGATTGCTTTTTTTAAAATTTGGTGATATTGCATTTTTCTCTCCAGCAAGTCTATAAATGCGAAGTAGCAGGTTTCCACTAGTTTTGCTTTTAGGTGGAAGGTTACTAAAACCATGTCTGATTACTTTATGCGGATTTAACGGGTCGCATGTGACCTATGGGCCTCAGATTAGGTATTGTTGGGGTATAACTTCTTAAGCTTCTAATCTGGTTGTGTGCGGTGTGATCTACATCAGCTTTAAGGAAGGGGGGGAGGAGGGTCGTTTTTTGTTTTTGTTTTTGTTTTTTCATTTTCCTTTTAGTCTAGCTTAAACCAGGTATTGAAATCAAATTTTTCATACCAAGTTACTCTCAGACAATGTAGTGTTGTACACAATACGTAAAATTTTGTGTTTCAATTCATCCAAAAGAAAAGGAAATACCTACACCTACGCAGGGGGATAGGACTATCATTTGGGGAAGGGATCAAGAATGACCCCCCCCCCCCCCCAATGAACGAACCTACGGTTTTATACGAAAAATTTCTGAAACTGCTTGGGTGTAAATAAAAAGCGCCGAATCGGCCAGGAATAAAGCCCCTTTTTGGGCTTGAACGTTACAAACTGATTTCATAAGCAATAAAAATAAGACGTTCGGTACTCATTTTATCGAGCCACTAAAGGGATGAATGGCTGAGTCAACCATGCCCAACCCGGAAATAAAACCCGGGCCTGTGGCGAGAGAGCGCGAAGCACTACCACTGAGCCACTGGGCTTCTATTAAAAAGACTACCGAAATTATTTACATTTTATTCATGAAGGGATTGAACGCAATGTGGATAGATAATATTGTCGACTCTTTGGAGGGGTTATGACCCGCATGAACCTCCACTTGTACCCACCCCTGAACCTACGAACAAAGCTTTTCGTTTTGTAATTGCTTCATTTATATAATTAAAACTGAGCGTATGTATGTATGTAACTATATACTTATGTATATCTATGTTCAAGTTACTTCTCCCGAATCACAGTAAACTGATCATCGAACCAGGTATCGATGGATTTGTCATCTTCCCGTTTTTATGTTTGGCTTTTTAACATAATCTTCCGATAATTATTAGCAGAAAATCAATTCAAAACTATTAATTATGACACTTAGATTTCGACATAAAATCCCTATTTTTCAAAGCCTTTCGTGCATTCAAGTTATTATTCAGTGCTTTATCTCAACTTTCCGTAACAATGCTTTGATTAAAATTTGTAGGGCGATGAAAATCATTGAGAAGAAAGACCTGTTGCCATTTTTTTTCTTGAATATGAACAAATAAAATTCTGGCTTTTGTTTTAAAGGCTTTTCCTGTAATCGGTGGATTTACAATGTTTCCTTTTTGGTTACTTTTCCACAATCTGCCCCAGAATAATACCGATTTTTTTTTTTTTTGATCAAGCCTGATTGTTGAACCCGCGTCACTTGACATAACTTTTATTTTCGAGGTAGACCATACAGAGCCGGGCGACGCAGCTAGTTTTATAATTAATGTTTGTTTAAAATCAGCCAAATGATTATAATCTATTTTTTTTCAGCACATTTCGTCTTCGAAATCAAACTTAAACTTGTCTTAATAATTTACATTTTATCTTTCTTGCGATGAAAAGAATTAGTTTATATATTGCAACTGCTTTTATTTATATTATTTGGTTTAAAAAATATATACCTTTCACTGGTGTGCGCATCGAAATTTAATTGCAACGCTATGCTTTCCACGAGAATAATAGCTCCTTTGCTCATTTGTAAAATTTGAGTTTTCAAATGGAAATTCAATCCTTACAGAGAGTAATGAACTGCATCTTCCTCTCTATTTTAATGATCTATATTATCAGATGATTGATTATGTTTAGACCCGAACTTGAGTGATGTGAAATAAATGATCCTTTGTCGAAAATTGGAGAATATTAAATTTCGTTTCAATGTGATGTGAGTATTTTAATTACCTGTAACTCGAAGCATTCTTTTCAATTTGAAATTTTGATTAGCAGTAACAATTAAACAGGAGGAACAGAAGGCAGGACTTGGCTTTTGAATTTCATTTCGGTAAGGGTATTTATATTTTGGCTTAGTAAATAGATTCTATAGAAAGCAAGTGCTTGAAGTGACTTCATTAGTTGAATCTTTTTAACGGAAACTATCAGAGGAAAATTAAATATTGACAAATAAAGTATTGGACTTTTTTCGACATCGTTTGATTTAAAAAATATTAAAGTTATTTGTAACAATAAACAATATTAAATTAAAAATAGTAAAAAAAAAATAAAAAAAATCCCCGACTCAAACGAATCATAGCTTAGGACAGTGGTGTTCTATCTAGATAATAAGTTTTATCTTCCTTTTATATTTTTCACTAATACGGCACGTATTTTTGTTGTTTCGCTGGTTTATAATCATACCATTTTTTATATTGATTCATTTTTTTCTGCCAAATTTCAAAAATTTCAAAAAATTTCAATTCGATTTCCACTTATTAAAATTCAGTTTATTTTGCTTTGGGATTTCTTAAAAGGTTTTTCTACATTTTTTTAAACAATTCTAGGAAAATTTGTAAATTTTGAATTCTATTTTTTTCTGTTTCTCGTTTTAAATTCGATTTATTTACCTTTTAGCACATTATTAATGTGCCAAAGTAACATTTAAAAACGCTTGACAACGCTAGATTTTCCTGGAGTTCCAGCAATTCATTTGTTTACAATTCATGAAAATCGGTCCAACCCTCTCATCTTTTATTGTTCTTGATTTTAGGAATCTTTTCTGACAGTTACGTTTAATTTGCTCTTCTTTTTTTTGCAAGTTTAACTCAAGCATTGGTAATTTTACTGTTTATTTCATTTATTTAATATTGTTTGTAGTTGAACTTTCTCAATTTTTACATTGCGTATCTGCAATTATCTTTCTGCAATAATTTATTCTAGTTACTTTGCCCTTAATCGTGTAACTTTTTTATGAGAACTATAGTTCGATCAGTAAGTAATCACACAGGGACTGTCCGTAAATGACACACTTTTTTCCACACTTTTGATCCCCCTCCCCTCTTTGTCACAAATGTTACGTATCTCCTTACCCCCTCCCTTCACTTAGTAATATTTATGCCTCAATTGCCAAATCGATTAACTCCACTTTAAAAAAAAAATCTTCATTTCTGCTTTAATAGTGCTTAATCAATACTTAGCATGTGAATTTATATTAAAAATTTGGTTCAGCACATTTCTGACCATGTGATGTCAGAAAATGTAACACGAGGGCCTAGTCACTTCAATGGATAACACCATCTTCTTCATAACCTTTCTCTACTTTCTGCTTTTTGGAGTTAATTGATTCGGCAAGTGGGGCATCCATATATCAAGCCACATTATCCAATCAAATCCATATGAAAAATGTGTGGTGTCACGCTTGATATCCTTTTGTAACAGACTGTCGTCATGATGTCAGACTTCAATGGGGGAGGGGGTTCATGAAATTTTGAGTTTGTGACAAAGGAAAAAGGGGGTAACAAGTAGTGATACAGCTGTAGTCCGATCAGTAAATGAACAATAAGGGTTGTTCATAATTGATGTCGCACATTTTCTTTCAACATATTTATTCCCTTCCCCTTTTTGTCGCAAAGTGTCACGTATCTCCTTACCTGCTCCCTACCCTTAATCACATGTCATGCTATATTACCCATAGATGTAGTAGATACACAACGACAAATCGGTTTCATTGGTAACTGCACAGACGGGCAAGCGTCTGAAAAGCGCATGCGCAGAAACAACTTTTGTCGATTATTCGATCAGCGTTGCATCCGCTGGAGATCAGTGGTTGCAGTCACATCGTGGATAATCTATAGTTGGGAAAACCTAACCTGGTAGCTTTGGGAAGGCTACGCTGATCTCAACCACAGCATTACGACGTTCTCAGGTTAGGTTTGCCCCAACTATACGTTTTTTCCCGTTTACTTCAAGTTCAGTGGCGGCCAGTGGTTGCTGCTATGTAGTTCCGCCGCTAGCTGTACTAAAACTGATGTCACCATATCAAATTGTTATAAAAATGTGTAGTGTCGCATTTATTGTTATCCCCTCTCTGCCCTTAGTCGCAATTTCACGAACGCCCTCCGCCCTTAAAATGTGCCATCAATTGTGGACGACTTCTCAGCTAAATTTAACTTTCAAATATTCGTAACATCGTTCGAAACTAGCATTTGGCACGTGACATTAAAAACATTATAATTAACGTTTGCACTTTTTTTTTTTTTTTTGAAAAAATGGAGAACCTTTACGATTCTGCGTAAGAAATTCGGTACGATGAAATAATAATTTAAAAAAAAACGCAAGTACCTATTGCAGGAATAATAGCAAAGTCATTGTATGATATAAATGAAAAGAATGAAATTACTACTGCCACTCACACTACGAAAAAACTTTTGAAATCTTATTTTTTGAGGAGGAAAAAAAACGAGCTGTTTAATTATTTGTTAGAGTGTTGTGTTCACCTTCGTTCTACTCCACATAAAAAAGTTCTTTTTTTTCTGCATCTTACATTAAAAAAAAAAAAAACATTTGAACTTTTAATAAAATCAAAAAAACATTACAATGTTAAATCGCAAAAAAAAAAAAAATCGAATTTTCAAAATTAATTTGAATTCTGAAAGTTTGAATTCAAATTATGTTTTTTGCAATCACGAGTTGCGACAGGACCCTACTCATTGGTTACTACCCCACTTGGTTGTTTCTAGAAACGGTTCCTGTCCCTCCTCTTGGGCAAGTCTAACATGTTTAGTTGTGTATGTGTAGGCTTGTGTGTGTGCGTAGACCTGTGTGTATGCACGCTGGCGTGTGTATATGATTGTAAAGGCGCGTGTGTGTATGTGTGAGTGTGTATGAGCGTGCGTGTGTCTAGGACATGGATGCCACCGACCAGGAGCAGCGGCTACCGGGAGGAGCCGCGCCTGCAGAGGACGGTGGGGGTTGAAAAAGGAACTGGACATCAAGGACGGTCAAATGAAAACAATTAGCAATTGTGATTGCTCAAAAAAAAAAAAAAAAAAAGCAAAGAATTGCATACACATGTTCCGGGCCTGCAAGGAGCTCCTTTTCCAATGTAAAAGAGATGAGCTCGTGAATGAAAAAAGATATCCGACAAAAAGATCACCTCTTTTGCAATGGAAAAGGGTTGCCTTACAACCCTGAAACACGCGTCTAGAGATCTCTGCGAATTTGTGCGACTTAACGCTGTAATATTTCCTGTTACTTTTCTGCATAATGGTCTTTGTTTGCTTCTTATTTGAATTTTTCTTATTTTAAAAGTTATGATAAAATAAATCACACGCAGGAAAAAGATTCGTCTAAAGCTGTCATCTTGCATTTTGCGTAGCAAAATTTAATTATTATGTTGAATCATGTAGCTAATTAGACTCCAAAACAACATAACGTTTAGCGGTGCTGCAATGTAAATTACATCCACCTTGAAGGGGATGCTAATGCATTCAAAACACTTAAATTCTTATCCCACGTCAGGAATAATAATTAGCTTAATTACCGAAAAGTGTTCTGCAAGAATGTGTTATGCCTCCTGCGAGAAATCTTCCATTAGTCGTCTGGTTAATTGCGTAAAATCCATTTACTTCCCAAATGCGCTTTTAAGATAAAAAGTGCAAAAAAAAAAAAAAAAAAAAAAAATATTTTTCAACACATCGGAAGGTAGATTTATTTTTAACAGAGCTGATGTTAGATAAATGTGGACGCTCTAGTTTATAACTGAATAATACTAAAGTTTTAGGATTGCTGCCAAAGGAATTGTGTAGGAAAACCGTAGGTGTGAAGGGTTTACTTTCTGGAGATATGTTACTGAGAAATGGTTCTTAATTGTAACTTAATTGAAAATGTCAGTAAGTGCAATTTTTGAAAGATGGACATTTCTTCTCAAAAAACTATACATGGTATTGCTAATTAGTTATGCGACGAAGGATACATAAGCAACAAGTTTTCTATTTTATTAAGTAGACATGGTTTATGAATATTAAAGATCAATTTCATCGCCATCGGTTGCGATTTTATTATAATTTGGGAATTGATATTGTTCATCGACGTTGCTATAAAATCCGTTTATCTTAATATATAAAAATCTTCTGTGCGGACATTTGTCACTATAAGGCTTTTAAACGGCTGGACCGATTTTGATCATATTTTTTCTGTGTAAGTTGTGGCAAGCATGGTTTCGAAGCGCGATGAATCGAATCGGAAACCTTTTTGCTAATTAGTTAATTAATTTAAACATTGGATGGTTATATCTCCCAAATGATTAATATTTATTTTAACCTATTGTTGAGCAAGAACTGAAAGACATATTTAACCCGTTGCCAAAGGGCAATAAGAAAGCCAGCTCTGCTTTTTGTAATGAAATTTTCTACTGTGATATGTCAATTAAGAATAGATAAAACGTAGCGAAAGAGAATGAAGCCTTAATTTCTTGAAAGCAATGATTTTAGGTCCCGTAACATACTATTTTAAAGTTAAGTACTGGAAGAAATCAGGTTTCTTTCACTAACCAAAAGTACCGTACCTAGCAACATTTGTTTCTCGGCTCACAAATCCATCCGAGTTTTGGCACCAATAGCAAGAATACTTTAAGGATTATCAAACTAATCAGCTCATTATTAAAGGAAAAGACGGTGGAATTTAAACACGAAACAAATTTTATTTTCGTCCAGATAAATTACGACAGTGTAGTTCTGTGCACAAAAGATCAGTGCAGTGGAAGATTTTTATCTTTGGCGGAAAGAACAAATTTGGCAATATATGAAGATCATTCAAGTACGCAGAGAAAGATAGCAAGTGAGAATGCTCAGCGAGAGAGTGAGATTTTAAAGTTTTCGTTCAAAAGATCGGACCGCTAATCGGTTGGAGTTCGCTTCGCTCAGTGATTGACTGGATTACAATAACGTGGTGGCTTGTCAACTTTGGCCATAAACAACACAGTTGCGGGATTATTTGTTTGCATTTATAGCTACTGTTAATGTAATTTATTGTATTTTTTGTTTACTTCACGAAATATTTTAAATTGCAAAGAATTGTTTTTTGGTTTTTAAAGAATTTAGTCATATAAGTTGAAAAATGTTTATTTTATATCAGGAGGGGGGGGGGCGGCTTTGGTATTTCAGGGAACTGTTTTTACCTTTATCATTTTTTCAAATGATATCCTTTCGATTGTTTTATATTTTTTCATATTTCACGTTGCAGAGGGAGGATACCATACTCAAAGGATAAAAAGCGTCCTCAGATATTAAGTGTAAAAAACTAACTACCAATCTAGAACAAACGGGAAATCCCGCTGCAACATCCCCCATACGAAAAAGAATAAAACAATCAAAAAGATATCGTTTAAAAAAATCATAAAGGTAAAAACAGTTCTCTGAATAACCGAAAATCACTCCTCCCTCCCGATGTAAAATAAGCACATTCTTTAACTAAAATGACTAAATACTCTTTAAAAACGAAAAGCAATTCTTTGCAATTTGAAATATTTCGCTAAATAAACGAAAAATACAATAAATTACATTAACAGTAGCATTAAAATGTAAACAAATGATCACGCAACTCTATTGTTTATAGCCAAAGTCGCCAAGCCACCAAGTTACTGTTATCCAGCCGATCAGTGAGCGAAGCCAACTCCGACCGATTAGCAGTCCGATCTTTTGAACAAAAGCTTTTTAAACTTCATATATAGCCTAATTTGTTCTTTCCACCGAAGATCAAGGTTTTCCACTGCACTGATCTTTTATGTACAGAACTACTACCTTGTTGTAATTTATCTGGACGAAAATAAAATTTCTTTCGTCTTTAAATTCCATCATCTTTTCCTTTAATAATGTTCTGATTAGTTTGATTATCCTTAAAGTTTTCTTGGCATTGGTGTCAAAACTCAGATGGATTTGAGCCGAAAAACAAATCTTGCTAGGGACAGTAGTACTTTCTGATCATTTGGTTAGGAAAACCTAAAGCATCGATCCGGTCACATGGTTCAACTACGACGACAGAACACACGTTTTGCGTGACCCTTCCAGTACTTTACTTTAAAATGTATCCAGGGACCTAAAATCGTTGCTTTCAAGAAATGAAGGCTTCATTCTCTCTATGTTTTATGTATCCTCAACTGACATATCACAGTAGGAAATTTCATTACAAAAAGCAGAGCTGACTTTCTTATTGTCCTTTGGCAACGGGTTAAATATTTATTTTAGTTCTCGCTCAACAACATGTTAAAATAAATTTTAATCTTTTGGGAGATATAGCCATCCAATGTTTAAATTAATTAATTAATTAACCAAAACGTTTGCGATTCGATCCATCGCGCTTCGAAAACATGCTTGCCACAACTTAATTACACACGAAAAATTTGATCAAAAACGGTCCAGCCGTTTAAAAACCTTATGGTGACAAATGTCCGCACAGAAGATTTTTATATATATTAAGATATATCAAGGGACCTAACATCGTTACTTTCAAGAGAGAGAGAGAGAGAAATAAAGGCTTCACACTCTCTCTCTCTCTCTCTCTCTAAGTTTTATATATTCTCAATTGACATATCACAGTAGGAAATTTCATTACAAAAATCAGAGCTGGCTTTCTTATTGTCCTTTGGCAACGGGTTAAATATTTATTTCATCTCGCTCAACAATAGGTTAAAATAAATATTAATCATTTGGGAGATATAACCATCCAATGTTTAAATTAATTTACAAAAACGTTTCTGATTCGATCCATCGCTCTTCAAAACCATGCTTACCACAACTTAAGTACACACAAAAAATTTGATCAAAATCGGTCCAGCCGTTTAAAAGCCTTACGGTGACGAACGTCCGCACAGAAGATTTTTATATATTAAGATATTTCAACTTCATGAAGGAACCCTCTGAGAATGAGATGGAAGACGGCAGGGAAAGAAAAATGAGTAGTATTCCAATTTTTAACACTTAAAAAATTGTTTGACGTTAAAAAATTCAAATGTAACATTCCAGTAACGTTTTATTTCTCCTCTCCCCCCCCCCCCCAATTAGCCTAGTGTTCTTTATTTCAATTATTTTACTTTTTAATTTTTTACCGCATGTAAAAATAAATAGAATTCATCTCATTAAATTATTCAAAAATAAATCGTTGGAAACTCCTTCGTGTGCAAAAAATGAATAAATAAATTAATAAATAATCACTTTACGGAAACTTCTCCTTGATTCAACTATTTAATCTTCAATAATCAATCAATTTAATTCCTTTTTGACTATTTTGGAAAATGGCACCAGTAACAGACATGCTTAAGATATCTCTCTCAGGTTAACTCAATTTTCTGAGCATTTTAATGTATTTAGGCTTTTAAAAATATTTTTCTCTCATGCAACACAACAACATGTTATCTAACGTTTAGCTACTTTTGGATCCTCGGAATTAGGTTATCCTCTTTTTATTTGCTCAATTTCAAAAAAAGGTCCGACCTCAGTAACAAACACCGAAAAATCTGATGGCACCCAGCAACAGATAAGATGAGGAAAGGATAAGTATTGGACAAAATTCCCTTTTTCTCTTCAAAATGGGCAAAACTTTTTTTTTCTTTTTAGAACTAAAGCCTTATTAAACTCAAATGAACATGAAACACCGACTGACCCATTGAGAAAGAATAGAGGGAGACAGTGCAACCCTACTATCCCGATACGGCAACAGTACCATGTGACCTGGGGAGCAATTTCGAGTTGACCGTAACCGCTGAAGAAGTTTTCATTAGCCGAAGCCATGCGTGATAACAACCTTTAACTGTAGAAGGGAAAAATTAGATTTATAGTAATAGTGCAGTATTCTAGTATTGTAAACTGTGAAGAAAAAGCCGCACCAGGAGGTCCAGTAACTTTTCCCTAGCATGTACGAATGTTTTTTACTTCTAAATAAAGAAAAAATAACATTTATATGCATGCAACGAGTACATATTCCCCACTTGCCTATAATTTTTAAATTTTTGTACTTATTTTACCTATAAAAGTTATAAAACATTGTATATCTTGAGTGCAAATAACATTTTAGCTCCATAAAAACACTTTTTACTTAACTAGTAATTATTTTAAGGGCTCTTAAGCATTTTGTGTACATTTGCTTTGTTGGCGAGTATCTTCTCGCCAAGCTCCCGTGAACAGCAGATGCGCAAGAATAAAGATTTGCTATTTTTATGCTTCAATTTAAATAATAGTATGCCTTGCCTGCGTATGAAATCATTTCAAAACATTGATTACAATACAAATGAATCCATAAATTTTCAGTCAATAACAGAACACTTTAAACTATTTGTACATGCCCGTCATTTTAGGGAATAAACATCAAAATACATGAAAAATGCAATTTCATTATATTTTAAAATCCTGAAAGAAGTGGGGAGAGGGAATTTGAATGATAGGCCTGTATTTGTATCCGTTATTCATTTATTTATTATGCGGTAAAGGAGTTGGAGTCGAAGTTGCTCTGATTTGTAGCCCCGACTTCAAACGCCGTCGCGTCGTCAGAAATATATTTAATGCCAAAAGAGCGATTGCGTGCCAAAACGCGACACCTTCCCAGCCAAACAAGTCACTTGACCAGGGAAACATTGGGTTCCAAGCTTATTTCACTGAGACATTTGCTATGGCTCCCTCCATTAGTATTCCTTCTCAATGGGCTAACCTCGTGGTGACTATTTAAAACCTTCCACCACTACCTTGTAACTACCAACTGGTTCTTAAAATTCTCTCTGATAAAAAATATAAAAAAAAACTGGATGATTGCACTGTATTCATTGGCCACAGCAACATCAGTTACCTAAAGTTCTTATTCTTTAAAGACAAACTTATGACTGTGTATGTTACTGGACCCTTGTTTGTAACTGGTGCCGTTACCTTAGTTTTTATTTTTAGCGATATGTTTATGACAAAATAAGATTCCGATCAAATTTTTTACAACTTGTACGTTAAAAGTCAGTTACAAACACCTTTTTTCAAAGTATTTATAATTTTGTTGGGTAACTTTGTATGTTATGTAACATTGTTTGAAGCGTTTTTAAACGTTAATTTTAACTAATTTTGTAATGAATAAACTTTCAGCGTTTTTCCACTGTGAAACTTGTTACAACACAATAGGTCTTTTAATGAATATTTCAATGTAACCGTTTTGTTAAATGTTTTGTTATTGTATGTTAGTTTCTGAAATTTCAAAGCAAATGGCGATTCATTTAAAAATATTACTAGCAATTTTATAAAAAAAAAGTAAGAAATTTTCAACTTCAAAAATAATTTCGATAATGAGGTAGTAAAACAAACGCTTTTATTCGCTGAAAAAGTATTTATCATATATTAAAAGAATGAGCATCCAATGCTTAACCTAAAACTTTGCCTTCTTCTTAAAATGATTGAAATCTTATCTTGCGCTGCTTCTAAAATTTCATAATATTTCATCCTCGTTGTATATTGAATGTATTAAGAACCCTCATAACTCAAAAGAAGAATTTTTCTTTGCTCATTACTTTCTTCGAAACTACAAGCAATATCGTATAAGTTTCGGAAAGAATGGTACCTGCTCTTTAAATCAAAATTGTGGTTTTGTGTTTCACATCGAATTTTCGCAATAAGAGCAGCTTCTTTTGATATTTTTCAAGTAGACTTGCTTTTATTCAGCTATTTTTACTTCTTTTTACAAAAAAGGAAGTATTGTATTCTCGAAAAAATTTGCATTCAAAAATCGGCCTTAATTTCCATTTTTCTTACCCTCGAATGAATGTTGAGTTTTTTTTTTCCGACCCGACCACACGTGGATATATGCCTAGGAACGTACAGGCACACGAAATACCCATTTTGACGACCCCTGAGTTAATTACAACGAGTTTTCTCGTGACGTCCGTATGCACGTATGTATGTGCGTATGTATCTCGCATAACTCAAAACCGGTATTCCTTAGAAAGTTGAAATTTGGTACGTAGACTCCTAGTGGGGTCTAGTTGTGCACCTTCTCTTTTGGTTCTATTCGGATGTTCTTAAGGGGGTCTTTTACACCGTTTTGGGGGAAATCATTAATTTTAGTGCTAACTCAAGTGGTGTTATAACTTGTCAAACATTTGGCGATATATCGCAAAGATTTTGGCCGCCAAGTTTTGTCGCCAATTTGGCGATTTTTTTTTCAATTTTTTAAATGTGGTTTCAATTCGGCCATTGTTGGTGATATTTGAAAAGTTAACCTCTGAATCACATTAAAATTGCGAATAATGGGGAAATAAATCTGCGTAAAACGATTTTTTTTTTTTTTTTTTTGCTTCGGTTCGAAAGAAACTAGGGGTGAAAATATTTAGTGCATCCTTGCTTACTCCAAGGCGCTATTATTATTAAACTGGAGTCATGTGATGCACCAGTGGTTGGAAAAACTACTTTTCTTTTGTAGCGAACTACAACTACCTTATTCCAAATGTAGTTAACTAGAACTACAACTACTTTATTTCAAATGTAGTTAACTACAACCACAACTACTTTTTTCAAAATGTAGCAACTACAAACTACTTTTTTCAAAATGTAGCAACTACAAACTACTTTTGAAAAGTAGACGCTTCTTCGCTACTTCAAAAAATAAATAAATAAAAAGCATACTCATACACACCTATTGGGGATTGAACGAAACAAATCGAAAAGAGGTTTAGATTAATAAATTGGCTCATTCGAACATGGATTGTTACTAAGAATTATTTATTCTTTCTTTCCTTTACTGAGCCAATTTGTCAATCCCCAACATTTTTTAAACATTTTTTACGAATATTCGCTGTTCGAAAGGATTTAAAAAGTTGAAGGAATGCTACCTTCAAATTTTTAATCCTTTCCTGATGGTGAATACAGTCGATTCCAGTTAATAGGACCACATTGGGACAAGGTCATTTTGGTATTAATTACCGGCTGGTCCGATTAAGCAAACAGGACCTGTATAGCTTCACCGAACATGCTATACACATGACATTTAACTGCCTTTATGATTATTGTGAGCTCCCTATGTATAGTGAGCCTACAAAGAAGAAAACTGCTGTTTATGAATTTTTTTTAAAATAATAATTAAAATAATGCGAATAATGTTTTTCAATTGATTTGTTCGAATTCATTTGTTCGAATAATGTTCGTTCAACCATGTGTTCCGACCGATACGGTTTGAGTTATTCTTTGCAGTCAGTATCGATTCAATTCAGTAATCATAAGTGATAAAATGTACTAATTGATCATTAGATTTTTTAAAAACAATTACATATATCCTTTTGAACGTGTTAACTGAGGTGAACAAATTTCAAATTTCACAGCAATTTTGATCTCTGCTGGAACATTGCCGCCATGCAATGCGAGTTTCGCTAACCATTTTCCCCCCTAAAAATATTGCTGAATTAAATTGAAAGTTACCAAGTAACCATTATTAATTTATTGCACTAACTATTAAAATCGTTGACACACTTGAAACTCGCTTCAGGAGGGCAATTTTTAATTGTTTTCCTATTTTATCTCATGTTCCTTGGCCCAATTAAACGTATTTTAGTCCCAATAAGCGAATAATATTAGGCTTGTGTAATGGGATTTGTTTTGGTTTTTTAAGATTTGGTTCGAATATGCGGCTGGTCCGTTTAACCGGTGGTCCAATTAAGCGGATTCCATTGTATTTCGTTCAAGAAGCGCGACTCAGCTATTTGAAAATATAAATAGACGTAGTCATAATTTCATTTAAATTTTATATAGACATATATAAGCACAAAATTGATTTAGATGATGAAAAACATCTTTTTAACAAAAGAGAAAACTTTCATTTTCATTATAGGAGTTAATTTTGTAGGAACTTATATTTTGTAGGAATTAATAAATTGATTTTGAACTTAAAGCTATGGGTCTGGTGCTGGAACCATCTTACGCCATTGATAAAATGAAATAAAAGCATTTTCTTAATTTTACCGAATAATTTCACAATAGACATTTATTTTGTCAATAAATCAACAATCAATCAGTAAAAAAGAAAAAATAAATCTTTTTTTTTTTTTTTTTTGTAATACACTAAGATTTCAGTTCGATATGTTTAAATTCGGTAATAGTAAGTTAGGAAATGGGTTAAATCAATTTGAGGAATGTTTTCAAATGTCTAGTACCAAAAGATTTTTGTTTAGCTGGCATAGTTTGCATGAAACTGAAAATTTTCCGTTATCATACATTTATACAACACTGCAATATTTGTTGTTAGCCGGCCAATGCAGTTCAATATCATCCTCTTCCATAACATTTGAGGAAGCTTCCATATCAGGAGGATATATTGGCACAAGAATCTCATTGACATCTAAGATGTTCTTCCACTGGACATTCTCTGCTGACAGAAAACAAGAACGCGGTACTACACTTATATCGCTTGTTCTTTTGTTTCTAAAAGACATGTTCTATTCAAGGCGAATATTGGGGAAATGTGAAAATTTCAATGCCAAACAAACTAATGGCGTCGAACAGTTAGAACGTATGGTGTCAAAATAATATGTTTGAGGTCAACTCGAATCTTTCAGAGTCTTTCGAATCTGATTGGTGCAAGTTTTACTCGCGTAAGACTTGCAACACTGAAATTCGTTTAAAACTTCGTTTTTTTTTTTTTTTGAAACTTTATTAAAAAGAAGTTTTTAGAACACGCTACAAACTACTTTTTTTTTGTATCGAACTACTCGCTACTCTACTTTTTTTGGAAAGTAGTGCGCTACACTATAAACTACTAGAAAATGTAGCTACTACAGTAGCGTCGCTACTTGTAGCGCGCTACTTCCAACCACTGTGATGCACACATCAACTCGTTTAGTTTTGTTTCGTATGTGTCGATCTTTCGCTGTAAAAATACATTAAAGTTATTTCTTGACCAGTAATTCAATTGTATATTTTCCGTTTATTATATTGCTTTATATTATATAGTATAGATATATACATGTATTTACAAAATATGAAGTAAAAAATAAGGGTTCCAAATGTTTTCTGATCTTATACTGAGTGAGTCCAAACTCTCGGGCAAAACAAAGAAGTTGTCACCACATAAATATAAACTGGCTCATTGATCTAAAAGTTTGGCCAAGAAGTAGGATTGGTACTGCCATTACTTGAGTATTTTTCCGAAATTGACGTTATCCTTGAAAACAAAAGCATGTTCACATGTTCCCCCTACATAATTGGTTTTTTATTTGCTTCCTTATCTCATCAAGTGTTTTCCTCTATGACCAATATATTAGGCATATATTATTAATATGCATAATTAAAAACTGAACGTAAGTATCTATGTATGTCTAAGTTACTTTTCTCGAACGACAGTGAACAGACCATTGAATCAGGTATCAATGGATTCGTAATCTTCCCGTCTTTTATTTTTGGCTATTTAACATTATCCTCCGATAATTATTAGCGGAAATATCAATTAAAAACTATTATTTATGTCATTTAGATTTCGACATAAAATTCTTATTTTTCGAAGGCTTTCCTCCGTTCAAATTATTATTCAGTGCTTCAACTCAACTTTCCGTAACAATGCTCTTGTTAAAGTTTTGTAGCGTGAAGAAAATCATTGAAAAGAAAGGTATGTTGCCATTTTTTTTCTCATACGAGCAAACAAAATTCTGGTTTTTTGTTTTGAGGCTTTTCCTGTAATCAGGGGATTTAAAAAATTCCCTTTTTGGTTATTTTTCTGAAATCTGCCGCACAATTTCACTGATTTTTTTTTTTTTTTTGTTCAAGTCTGATTGTGGAACACGCGTCTCTCGACATAACTTTTTTTTTTTCGAGGTAGACAGTGCAAAGCCGGGCGACACAGCTAGTTAATATATGTTAGGTAAAAGATAGCGCTAATATCAAAAATTGAAAATGGCGACTATATAAGAAGTACTCTTAAAGGCGACGCAAAGGGTTTTTGGGGGGAGGGGGAGTCAATACTCACAGAACCTTTGGTTTTAGTACATATTGCCAATTCCAATGACAATTTTACATATAACGACTGTTATGACCGAACATTTATTCCCAGAAGGTGACTTCTGGCTGCACTAGTGTCGGACGTAAAGCTAAAAATCGTCTAAATATTTTAAGAACAACGAAAAGTGCACTCACAGATGCGTATTAACGCCTAGAAAACACATTTAGCGATAAAGATCAAAATAAAAAAAAAGAACTTATGTTTAAATCTGAAATAGTTTTTTTTTTTTTTCCTTTTCTTTTTTTTTTGATTATAAATTTTCGTTATCAGTGCAATATTTTATAAACATAATAGATTTGAACGTCTAAGAAGCAATAAACTATTTTTTGTAAAAAGAGCACCGATGTAAAAGATCGTTCTACTGTGAAATAATAAAAACACTTTCTTTTTTACTTAAGTTTAGTGTCAATTTAGTGGTGCATAAGCAGTGGCGTCTCTACGGGGGTGTTGGGTCACCGCAGATATCACTCTTCTGGGGGGTGGCACCCAACGTCAAATTGCAAGTTTTTGAAAAATGTGAAGTTAAAATGCATTTTTAGACTATAAATTTGAAATTCTCCCGCCCTCCCGAGCGTTTTACCTCTTTCACATCGTGGGAAACCCATTATCTTTCCCTGTGTTTGAGGTGCGTTTGAATTAATTAAAAGGCCATCTCATCAATTTCATACATTCATTTCATTCCTCCTTACTTTTTTGACCTCTAGACGCACACATGCATCTAAGGGAGGGTTGCTGGACGTCCCAGTTTGACCAGGACAGTCCTGGTTTTTAGACAAAAATCCGGTGTCCCGGCCGGTTCCCTTCACGTCCCGGAAAATGATAAATTTGACTTTAGATGACCGGAAAAGTCGAAAAATAATTAACTGTGAAGGATTATTTAGGATAAATACTTTGTCACTTGCAACATTTATGTGTAAAATTAACATTGAACTTGCTTGTGAAGTGTTTTACAACAATATTAATACCAAAAGAGTTCTAGCTAATAAAAAGTACACGTAAATATTGTTCACCTTTTTCGTTATTCAAAGTGTTTCTCCTTCCTTAAGTAACTTGAAAATATTAACATGTAGGAAATAAAATGTTTAAATTTATATGCTTGAGTCGTGTGTTACTACCCCTGATTTTGGTTCATAATTTAGTAATCATTTATTCATAGCATTGAGAATAAACTACCATTTTAAATACTCTACAAGAAGTTCTGTCTAGAACTAGACGAGCCTACTTTCCCGTATACCCATACTACTTTCTAATACCTGATCAATATTCTCAAAAATAGCTAAAATCGCAAATTTTTTCAAACATATTTTAAAAATACTTTAAGCTGATTTCTAGGAATAAAATATTCCTCAATCATCTAAAAAAAAAATTAAATGCGTAAAAAAAATAGCAGCAACTTTTAAACAAAGCAGCTAATACACTTTTTTCCATTAAAAAAATCTTTAACAGCTTTCAAAACGAAAAAATAATAATTAAAACTAATAAGCTCATTAAAATAAATTCATTATATAAAAAAAAATCGTTTCTTTTTCCCCTGTTGCCCCAAAACAATTTTTTGAATGAATTAATGCACTTACCAAAATAAATAAAAACAATAAAATGTCAACTTAAAGAAATAATTTTCATTGTCAAAAAAAAGAAAGAAAATCGTCTGCGCATATCTTTATGTAGAAACATAGTAGACTTCGAGTTTATTCGCCGAAAACTGAATACCTAAATTAAAACTTTAGCGTAAAAATAAAAACAAGTCAGATCAACAATATTTCACAGTCAAAACCATAGCTGCGGAGCCGGAGTCAATCTCATTTTGGGGTAAAGGAGTCGGAGTCGAATTTCTAAGAATCGGAGTCAGTCATTTGTCCTCCGTCTATAAATTTTTGCCAAAGCTACGAAGTCGGGGAGTCGGAGTCCGATTTATTGTCGGGCATAGGAGTCGGAGTTGGAGTCAAGTGCCCCTAAATTCTCGGAGTCGAAGTCTGTAGTTTGGCGTCAAGAGCTATTTCCAACAAAATTTGTTAGAAAAAAATCCGCCTTCAAGTACGGAATCTACATTGACTTTCAGTTTCCCCGTAGGCGCTAATGTTAAGGAATTTGAACTGTTCAAAATTGAACGGAAAATTGTTCAAATCAAAAAGATATTTTATATACAAGTTTTTCATCAAAAGTTTTTTCCTACAAAGTTTGTTTGAAACAAATTCACCTCACAGTTCGGAATTGCCTTAAATTTCCCTGTAGGCGCTAATTTTAAGTTTTTTTGAACTGATCAAAATTGAACAAAAAATAGTTCAAATCAAAAAGTGAAATATGGGAATGAGGTGTCCTCGCCGAGATCTTTCGAACAAAAAAAAGTTTGTTCGAATCGGACTATTCATTTAAAAGTTATTAGGGGGGACAGACAGACCGACATATATTTTTCCCCATCTCAATACCCTACATTCCAATTTTTAATTTTTCAATATTTATTTAATTATTTTATTTATTTTTGCCTTTTTTATGTTTTTTGCGATATTTTAAAGATGCATTAAGCCTTCTTTCATGCTTTTCTCTTCTTTTTCTGACTGTTACTGGGAAAGTAGGCTAAAAAACCATCCGAGGGTGTACCCGCAACACTTTTGAATACCCGCAACACTCGAGGGGGGGGGGGGGTTTCACCTCTGGTGTCCCGGTTGAGCATTTCAGAAATTTGCAAGCCTAGTCTAGGGCAAGTTATAATTAAAAGCGTTCATTGCTTTTATTTGAATTTTGAACATTATCTTTCTTAAAATTTCGTCATAACACAAATGTTGTTTCTGAATTTTGTATGAGTTTTATGTTTACATAGAATATGAAAGCATTTTTTTTTTGCTTTCGTTGGTGGCAGGGGAGTAAAGCCACAAACTACCACCCTGGGTGTCACCCATGCTCCATACGCCACAGAAATAAGGATATGTTTTTAGAACAGTTGATGCATTTTCTTAAATCACACACTAACATCTCATTACAGTGCAAGGTATCCTTCAGAAAAATGCTCCATTGCTGTAGAAAGCATCATTCATATTGTCTTTTAGTGCGGAGTCGTTTGACTTGACGCCATCGGCTATCCATATAGCTCTAGATATTCCTTACACCAGCTTGTGATCCGTAATCGATTTGAAACCTTTGATGCGTTTGTAAGTGAAAATGTATGTAAATTATAACATGCTTTGCAATACGCATCGTACACCATGTGGCTCATTTGCAAATGCAGTAAAGAAATATTTTATTGAGTCGTTTTGAAATCAAGCATTATGTCAATTCAAAAATTTATATTTTATACACGAAAGAATAGAGATGTATGCTCAATATCAAGATTTGCCTTTATTGTTTTTAAAAACTTATATCTTGAGGAGGTAGATTTGGGAGATTACCGAAAGAAAATGTGGAACGAGAATAATACGAATATTTTTTGCCTGATTAAATTTTTACTTTTCTTTAGATTAAAAATCAACATTTTCTCTAATGATTCAGGCATTTTTTGCATATATATATATATATATATATATATATATATATATATATATATATAAACTGTTATATATATACACACCGTTTTAGAGCTCTTATCATCTTCGTTATCTTTAGAGTAATTTTTATTCATACAGAGAATCTGCAGACACGTCAGAGCTTTTATTACCTTACTTTTAGAAACCCTAATCTAGTCTTTTTCTCTTAGCTCTCCCTATTGGAAAAAAAAATGATACCGGAAAAAAATATACCGGCTTATGAAACACCGGAACCGGTATCATACTTCCGGTATGTCAGTATTTATACCGGAACCGGTGTTCCATAGGCCGGTATAATTCAGATCCCGGTATCCCATACCGAAACCGGTATTCCATACCGGAACCGGTGTTCCATAAGCCGGTATAATTCAGATCCCGGTATCCCATACCGGAACCGGTATTCCATACCAGAACCGGTGTTCCATAAGCCGGTATAATTCAGATCCCGGTATCCCATACCGGAACCGGTATTCCATACCAGAACCGGTATTCCAATAATACCAGTTTTCCATATTGGAATCCATTTTGCGGTATTCCAATAATACCGGTATTCCATGCCGGAACCAGTACTCCATACCAGAACCGGTATTCCATACTGGAACCGATGTTCCATAAACCGGTATACTTCATATCCCGGTATTCCATACCGGGACCGGGGCTCAATACCGGAACCGGTATTCCATACTGGAATCGGTGTTCCATAAACCGGTATACTTCACATCCTGGTATTCCATACCGGGACCGGGGCTCAATACCGGAACCGGTGTTCCATTAGCCAGTATACTTCAGATTCCAGTAGTCCATACCGGAACCTGTGTTCCGGTATACTTCAGATCTCGGTAGTTCCTACTGGAACCGGTGTTCCATAAGCTGGTACTTCAGATCCCGGCACTCCATTTCCGAACGGTTGTTCTATTTTGGAATTTATTTGGTTCTTCAAATCCCGGTAGTTTTAGCCAGAGTTGTTGTTCCAACTTCAGTTGTATACCGATATTTCTTTCTGGTACTGGTACAGCACATTTCGTTACTTCCTATCGCGGTAGTATATTCTGGTGATTCTCCAGAATGGTCTTTACTGACTTATGATGCGGGAATAGACACTGGTGCAGTCCATTTTGATGTTAAAGTGTACTGGCATTGCATAAGCTGGTACGGTGCATGGTGCCAGTAGCATACTGAAGTCACTAGAATACCAGCATTGCATTAGGTATATTTACGAAGCACAATATTTTAATGTAACATAATTAAATCAACTAAAAATGCGACTTATCAATATCCAAAACTTAAAAGAAGGGATGCAAAATTACAATATTAATCAAAGCTATATGAAGTGCATTATCGAGTAAATGATTAAAAAGTAAATATATTTAGTCAGAACAAAAATGTTTAATTGCAATACATTGTTATGAGTCCAGCCACTTCAAGAAATTCTTTAAATGACAATAGTTCTTGGGAAAATAGAGAAGATTTATTTACGACAAGAAATATCGTTAGCAACTGCTAAATTAACCATAGCAATTAGGCAAATTCCATTAACACCTTAAACTCAATGGTCACACACGTATTTACATCACAATACGCAAAAACAAAGCATAAATCTGAGCATGATACGCAAAATCTGAGCATGTTTCGCACCTCTGTTTTGTGCACAAAAAGTGCACTGTATAAACAGCACACTCTGTACAGCTAAATTGTACAATACTTTTCATATGCAATCACAATGCTCAGACTTAGTGCACTTTTTTACATAATGTTTTCATTGTGTAGAGACTACTTTTTGTTCGCAATATTTAAAATGAAAAAAAAAAGAAACTGAAAATTAAAATTTCTTAATTTTAGCATGTTTATTAACAATAAATTTATTTAGGAGAACATATCAAAAGTATTGTTCAGTTTTTGATGAAATATAAGAAATTCTAAAATAAAGCCTGTCGTGGAGTGGAAATCATCTTTGTTACCAAAAATCTGTTTATTACTCCTGAAATTCAGCAGCAGTAGTTACAACAAATTTTATGATAAGTTTTTTTAAAAAATTAAATATTTTCATAATTTAAACTTTTTTTTTATTTGTTCTTCATCACAGACAGTGGACATAAAAAACGAATTTTGAACTTCAGTGGTATTTCTTAACTCTTTATGGCATTAAAAAAATACTTCCAAGATTTTAAATAAATATATTTAACTTTTTTCTTTAACTGGTCAATAAATAACTCAAATTGTCTTGACTAAGCCCTGTCACGTCTGATTTTCTCAATATTTGTAGTTTGTACAGAGGAAACTACTCTAGCTAAAAGGCTCTTTCATTTGCATTATTTTCTGCAAACCAACACATCACAAATCTCGAATACACAAGGTATATTTTTTAGAAGATAATAGGCATTACAAACGGTCAGACAGAAAACAGAATAGGATGTACAGTATTTTCATTATCTTATGAAAAAGTTTAATATTTCTTACTCTGTACACAGAAATAGAAAATAATTTGTGGGTCCGAAAGTCATGCAATAAGTCCCTTGCTAGCATTTACCTTGGGTGGAGGGTATTGGAGACTCTCTCTCTCCTTCAGCAGCATATTGTAATTGTAGGGATATCAGCAACTCAATTGACGTGGCCTGACAAAGTAATTAAACTGGTAGATGCTGGCATCTTTTGGGGCTAAGTGCAAAGACCCATAACAGAATGAAGTTAAAAAATGCTACAGGCCTATGTGAACTTAATGTAAATACAGTAACACCTTTAGTGAAAATACAGGGTTTTGTATATATTTAATTTGAATTCTTGATCCTGTAATATATAAGTCATATCTTCTTATAGAAAATCTTTGAATAACTTCGTTTATTGACGTAGAGTGGATAAATGAGATGAAAGTTAATAAGGTTGAAAATTAAAAATTTTATTTCAATTTTTTAATTATTATGACAATTCTTCTGATTACGTGATAAAGCAATTAAATTGATAGTTGCCGGGGTCGTAAAATGAAGTCACAAAAGCACTACAGGCCTGAGTGCTCTTAATAAAAACATAATATACCTGTAAGGAAAATATTGTGTATTTTCATTAAGAAATTTGAAACCTTGACCCTGTAATGTAAAAGTTCTCTGCTTATGGGAAATTTTTTAAGAACTTGTCGTGCACTGAACAAGAGTGAATAAATAAGATGAAAGGAAATTGGAATGAAAATTTATATTTTTAAGTGATATCAGTCGAATCGTCATAACTCCAATATTTCTTTATCTCGAAGTTTTCATCAGGTCTCAAACATTTGAGACTGTTGTGGAAACTTCCCGTAACTCGAAGATTTTAGCCGGTGCCTTGGGACTTAAGTTATCAAATTTGAGTTGACTGTATCTATATTTTTTAATTTTCACGATAATTCTTCTGATGACGCATGCCTCAGTTTCCGATTATTATCTTTATAGAAACATATATTGACAAAAACAAATTTTGAAAATCAATACTTGTGCATTTGGAGCCATTCATTTGTCTAACGCAGACAGTAGAGTCCCGGCACTTGAATGATAATCTGGCTGAATCTAAGAAACGCCCACAGCAGCAAGGACGGATTCAGGAATCCTTCGAGGGACAAAATTGCGCTTTTAGAACTTCAATTTTGAAAAAATGGCAAGCCTATGAACCCTCTCCCTCACCATAATCCAGTATCGTTTAAAATAGTCCTTTTGGGACAGTAGTTTGGAAACATTAACAGAGGAAAGAGATTGAACTTCATTCCCTTACCAAAGCCTCCTCTTAAACATTACCAAAGATGATTTAAAATCGCGTTTTGAAATTATTCCAAAAATCTTCTGATTAAAAAGTTCCATAAAATTTTTGGCAGATTAACGAAAAAATACTTTTGAAACTTTAATGCCGAAAAATTGCCTGTAGAGTGCTTCCCTTGTATCCGTCCATGCTCAGTAGGGCAAAAAACCTCTACTAGCAGACTTATTGATAAATACCCATTAACAATACATTTATACTACCTCGACAAAAAATTTATTTTTGTATGCCCGTTAAAAAATCATGAACAATAATTCAGAACAATCATTCAACAGAATTACAAGATTCTGGAACGGAAAAACTGCATGAATTCAGCAGAGTCCAGAGTATTCTTGAGAGAATTTTCTGCTTATATGGGGAGAAGAACCCAAAACAAAAAATAAATAAGTAAAATAAACCTTTTTTTAAAAAATGAATTGACGAAAATCAGAGTCCCCACAACAATCTAACAGTGGCCTGAAAACTGCGCAACCTATGGTGTAAATGTCTATTTACTTTGCACGTTTTAGCTAATTCTCTGATTTGCTAACATGTCCTATTTTCAGTAACTTATAAATTAAGTCATGGATATTTTCTATTTGTTTTGGTAACACGCATCTCATTTTCCTTACTGATGTGTACAGTAAGTAGAACTACTATTATCCAAATTTTTTCCAGAAAACGAAAATTAAGACAGAAACTAACGCAAAATATTTGTAGAAGTGATTCACAAAATAAATTATCTGTCTAAACGCTTTTCCTTCTGTGTGCTAGTTAAACGCTAGCTCACACTAGTCACTTTGACAGAGATAATGTGCTAGAATTAACTCAGACAAAAAAATCGCTAGAAATAATAGTAAGAAAAAAAAGAATAAAAATTTTTCGAAAGAGACATACTGAATTGAATGAACTAAAAAAAAAGAATAAATTAGCGAAAACGTGCAAAGCATTAAGCAACACTGTAAACAAATCGACCGCATGGCTTCATGGCTACGTGTTCGGTTGAGTTGAATGTTGAAGTCGGAAACTGATTCGTTAGGAGTGAAAGAAATATGAAGAAATGCTTCATAAATTATTAAATATTAGAAAATCTAGGACGAATACAAATTAAAAAAACTTCGTTAGGCAAACCGCTGGGATGTAAATTAATTTCGTGTCAATCTATATATATATAAAACGCTTATGCGTGGCACAAAACGAGCCTTTATTTCTTTCTCTCCGTTGGCAACAACCCGCTTTATTTACGTACGATCTTTGTTTACGTTCTGCAGACTCGCTTCTATCGTTAGATGTCTAGCGTTAGAATGAGTGCTTTTAATCACTTGAATATAATTTTCAAAGAAGAGAGATTTTCAAAGAAGAGAGCAGTGGACTTGGGAGTCTTAAGATGTTTCCAACCACATTTTTGTATATACAGTGAAGCACCGGGTTTATGCGGTTTTGAAGGGACTATTTAAAAAATCGTACAAATGAAAAAACATATACTTGGTAAAGGTTAATGTATATTAGACTCTCCAGGGACCAATTTAAAAAATGTATTATTAATTAAAACGTATAAGCTGTGCTTCACTGTATTATGTTATTCCACATAGACTAAATGAATTTATTGAACAATTCTCATTGCAAAACATGTCACTTAGTTTTGCAAAGCATTGAAGTTAAGAACTGAACAACAATGACAAAGTAAAGCAACAAATTGAATCGTGAAGACCTGAAAAGCGAAACATTTCACATACTTTTGCAATGGCATTGATGTTAAGAACTGAACCCCAGTGACAGAGTAAAGCGACAAATTGAATCGTGAAACCTGATTTTACTGCTAATATGTTTTCATAAAATCATTTTGACCCTGCTTTATTTATAGCCATTAGGAAGGCTAATCTAACATGAAATTGTTTACGTTTGAATTTAAAAGGCATATTACTATGGGATGAAATAAGTGGTATCTGAGGTATGACATAAATATTAGTGTTATATAATAATCACTAATTTTTTTGCTACAATAATATTTTTCTTCAGTTTTATAATTATCAGTCTTAGGTCAACCCTTTTTCTCCAGTAAAGTGCATGATTAATCTGTAAATGTGTTCGGAAACACTTGCGGAATTCTCTTGATTTGAAGTACACATTATGCATTTGTGCACCTTAGCCTATCAGCAGCATTTCTGACCGATCTGAGTTTAGATTTTTCATCCAGGGCCAGATTTGGAAATGTGGAGGCCCCTAATCAGGGTTCGAAAAAAATCATCATATTTTCGAAAATATCCGATACATTGATATATATTCGAATATTTTGATACATATATGTATACATCCGATATTTTCCACCCGTGAAAGTTAGGATATTTTGTAAAAATTTTACTGTGGGGGCCCCTTTGTTGTGGAGGCCCCGGGGTAGTAGCCCCGCCTGCTCTTCTCTAAATCCGGCCCTGTTTTCATCTAAAGACTCCGTAGCCTACTGCTCTCTTCTTCGTGAATTATATTCAAGTGCTATGAAGCCCAGTGACTCAGTGATAGTGCTTCGCGCTACCATGCTGCAGGTCCGGGTTCAATCTCCCGGTCGGGCATGATTGATTCAGCCATTCATCCCTTCAGTGCGTCAATAAAATGAGTACCAAGCATGCTTGGAAACTAAACCCTGGGGGTTCTGCATTAGGCTGACCTCTTAACAGGAACATCTGCCTAGCTCCCCAGAGCAATGGTATGCTTTTTGATAGGAACTGTATGTGGAAATTAACTTTAGTTTTGTTGCAAAATAAACCTTAAATTATCTGGCATGCCGGAAAATTCAAATTTCCGGCATACTGGTCAACCTTGCTTTTCGGGGTAATATGGTATTAAAAAATCTAGATTAAATTGATACTCGTTGCAAAATTCCCTCGTAAGATTTCATACTGGCATTTAAATTTCCAGTGTGGTTAGTTACAGGTTTAAAAATTTCTAGTACGTTTAAAAACCACTATTAAAAATCCAGATTAAATTGATACTGGTTTCAAAATTTCCAGTATGTTTCAAACTAGCATTAAAAAATCCAGATTAAATTGATTCTGGTTTCAAAATTTCCAGTACATTTAGAAACCAGTATTAAAAGAACCAAGTTAAATTGACTGATTTCAAAATTTCCAGTATGTTTAAAAACCGGTATTAAAAAATCCAGAATAAATTGATACTGGTTTCAAAATTTCCAGTATGTTGAAAACCGGCATTAAAAAATCCAGATTAAATTGATACTGGTTTCAAAATTTCCAGTATAAATTGATACCGGTTTCAAAATTTCCAGTATGCTTAAAAAACGGTATAAAAATCCAGATTAAATTGATACTGGTTTCGAAATTTCCAGTATAAATTGATACCGGTTTCAAAATTTCCAGTATGTTTGAAAACCGGTATAAAAAAAATCCAGATTAAATTGATACTGGTTTTGAAATTTCCAGTATAAATTGATACCGGTTTCAAAATTTCCAGTAAGATTTTATACCGGAATTTAAATTTCCGGTATGATTTTCTTTTTTCCAGTACAAATCATATTGGGTCCGGTATCATTTGGATACTGGTTTTAGGATTTTTTTTCCAATAGGGCTGCGACTTAAATATGTTGGTGCTTTTAATAGATTAGATTTGTGGTAAATTCTGAAGGATCAGCAGGGGCAGATTAATGAAATACACATTTCTGGAATAGAAAACATATCAGTGAGAAATGTAGGCATTTTTTAAGCTGTCACAATAAAGTGTTTAGTGGAATTTTAAGTGTTTTGAACACTTGTAGAGAATTAACGAGGATGTGTAAATATGTTTTAAAAGAATTTTACAGTTTCTTAGGTAAATAAAATTTGTGCGGTTTTGCATCTGGGCATTATTTTCTTTTGCTGAATATTTATCTAATAACGCAAAATTTAAAAAATTGCAAATATATAAAGAATATATGTGAGGCAGTGAGAAGCAAAGGGATATAAGTGGCAAAATTAAAAATTTGGAGCTAACTAGTACATATTGTAGGTGAACCTCTCCTCTGTCTTGGGGCAAGAGATGGTACTAATAGCCCTGGTAGTTGCTGCTATACAGCATGATTTAGAAAAAAAAATTCAATGAAAGTCTTACTAGGATGTTATCTTTAAACGTGTTTTACTCAAAACTTGAAAATGTCCACTTACATCCCTTTGCTTCTCATTGCCTAATATGTAATGAATGCAACATAAAACTACATTATAATTCAAGAAATATGGGAAATCATTTCAAAAATTCAATCTGTGAAACTTTGCTTTTTAAAAAGACGGAAATCAGTTTACTGCGATTTTATTTTTCTTCTGTTTCAAACTTTTTAATTACATTATTTCGAGCTTAATCTTTAAAAAGATAAGGTGCATTGCAAACAAGTGCTTTTGGGACTAAGCGAATTTTAACTTTAAAATATTCATAAAAATATACCTTGAGCTGTGAATAATTTCCCTAAGGAGCTGTCAGCTTAATCTTGCTAGTAAAATTTAGAATAAATGCTAAATATTGTTTTCTAAAAGTTACTGTTATAGTTTAGTGTTTCTCTTAATTTTATTAGTCTAGATGCTCCTCTCAAAGACCAAAGTAATCGATGCTGTTTTCAAAAGAATTAAGTGAACGTTTTTATGATAATAGATATAAAAGATATTTATGCAATCACACACTTTTCTGTCACTAAGTGGCTCTTTTAATATAGTATTTTGTGTAGTATCGCTGTTATTTAACACAGAATTTTTGCGCTTGAATTCTTTTATCTGAAGTAAACACTCATAGAGTAACAAAATACTTTGGTAAATAGTTGTTTAAAACTGAGAAAAAGAAAGGTTAAAAAAGTCATATAAATCTCATACAAGGTAAGTACACTCTTGGGTACTACACTCTTGGGCAAAACTTTAAGGGGTGATAGTACGAGACATTTCCTTCCAGAATTAAACAAACCTATTTTCCCGTGTACCGGCATCGACTTTCTAGTATCTTAATCAATATTCTCTAAATGATACGAGTCTGCACATTATGCTAAACATACCTTTTTAACATTTTAAGCAGATTTCTAGAAACAAAATATGCCTCATTCCTCTAAACTCTACGTAAAAAATAAATAAACAAACAAAAAAATTAACAACATCTTTTTAACAAAGCAGCTAATGTATTTTTCCATTAAAAAAAATTAATCGCTTTCAAAGAGAAAATAAAACACTATAAAGTAATAAGATCATTAAATTAAATACATTTAAAGAAATAAAAAATCGTTTTTTACCCCCGTTGCCAAAAAATAAATTCTTTAAAGTTTTATTCATTTTTAAATTAAAAAAAAAACCACAATACAATGTAAACTGAAAGAAAAAAGTTTCATCATAAAAAAAAAAAAAGATGAAAACAGTCTGCGCAGTTTTTTTTTACTGTTAAAACATAAAAGACTCCAAATTTCTCTTCATTAGCCGTTGCAAATAACAGAATACATAAATGAAAACTTTTGAGTGAAAAAAAAACAAACATATCAACAATAACTATTTCACAGTAAAAACCAGGGCTGCGGACTCGCAATCGATCTGATTTTGGGGTAAAGGAGTCAGAGTCGCGAGTCAAGGTTTTAAATTCAAATACTCGGAGTCAGGGCCGATCTTTTCCCTTTTATCACATTTATCGTTTTATGTTTCACTCTGCGTATGAAATTAACTTTCTCATCAAGAACTGAAAGTAGTTTCATATACATACGCTTCTCTTATTTCTAAAGAAGATATTACTATTTTTTGATAAATTGCTTTTATTTTATTTTTTTTTCTTTTAGAGTTGTTTAAGTAAAGTAGGGTAGAATGATAATAGTGTCAGGCTTGGCTATCAAGGCATTCCAAAGCAGTATTTATCGTTTTATTTAATTTTTTTTTCTCTCTGACGTCTCTTTCTCTCTCTCTCTCTCTCTCTCTTTGTTAAACAGAAGACTTACAACTTGACATGAATCCTCTAACTACTTGCATCTAGTAATGCAAAATTTACCTTGAGGAATTTGAAAACAAGACAAAAATATCTACACTCAAGTACGTTAGTGCTCATAAAAGCTATTTGCTTCAAATCTAAAAAAAGTGTATGAAGCAAGGTGAAAGGAAGGAGGGGAGGGGGGCTACCTATTTTTTGATTATTGTAGCAAAAAAAAAAACAAAAACTGCAAATAACGAACTATGAAAGATTTCAGACGAAAGCACGATTAAACATCTTTCAAACAAATAGGTTAGTTGCTGGAGACAGTTCAAGTACAAATGGAAGAAAAATATTAAAACCTGTATTTTTCAACTTTTGTCTATATTGATGATAAATACAAGTTTCATGGATACATGTTTTCTATGAAACCCGTACTTATCTTTAATATATCATTAAATAACCATCAGAAGAGAAATACCACTGCAGAATATGTTGGGGGGGGGGGGACGTGATGACGTTGAAAGAAATATCGTCCAAATACTGAATGAATCAATATTCAATTTTAGAAGATATTGCCAATTGCTTATGTTATATTCAAACTAAAATTAGATATAAAAATGCTTAATAATATGGATGTTATCTGTTTTTTAATTGATTTTATGAACTTTAAAAAGCTATTTCATTTTCTTTATCTATAGTCATTTAACTTCACGGTGGAGTAAAGGGATAACAATAACAAGCATAAAAGAAACAGTGATTAAATAGTTTTTATACAAAAAAGAAGCAAATGAAATTGTAGCTACTGTCAAATAGTATTATGTTAGATAGCTGTCAAAACATTTAAATACGATGTTTTTAGAAATACAGCTTTGCAATGTTGAAAATAGCTAAATTTACGGTTATTTTACCCCACCTGATCCTAGAGCCTGACAACACTATTATAGAATCCATTTCGCTATCGAAGCGGCTAATAAGTACGCTTCAGTTGATACAAGCAGTGACTCGAATGTGTTCTGATCATGTGCAGTTATGTAGAATCCCACCCCCTTGTCATGATTATGTTGTGCATATATCAGTTACCTGGTAATGGACTCTTGGAATATGTTATCGAGCAACACATGTATAAAACAGTAATACTCTGCAGTAATTCACTTATTAATGTTCTAGGTTAAATGATATGCGATGCGCTAAAGTCCTTCATCTTCTGAAGTCTTTCGAAGAGCCATATAACCAATGTAATGTTATGAGACAAAAGATCAATATTATGCCTAGTGGGAGGCAATAAGTCAAAAGTATGCTGAATTTTATTCTACACTAATAATATAAAGCTAAAGAGATTGTAATATGGCAACGAAACAATAAGTTTTTGAGAAATTTCTAACATCGGTATTAAAACAGGTATTTCAGAATCATGTTTTAAAAAATACCTAATACCGGTATTTCAATCCCTACCTGCTTGTTAAATATTACCAAAACATATTATCAAATTATTATGCCGTTACGCAAGTTTCATTGATTAAACACGTGGGTAACTCGATCATCGGCTATTATTTATATGAGGATGTAACGTATACAATACTGACAATTAATGATATTGATTCTTTCTCAGTCAAAACTTTTGATAGGGAAAAAAATTAAAAAGTGCATTGTACTTCAAAACAAACAAACAAACAAAAAAAAAGTTTGAAAGTGTTTTACTTTCGTTTAGTAAATGTTGTTTAAAATAAAGCTTTGTTCATCAGTACTTAAACAATAAGAGGTTCTCACAAGTTTACAATCACGGTTTCCTCAAAGTAATCTTTAAACAACAAACATAAGGTTTCAGACAAGCATAAAAACATTTTGAAGACAATATTAGCTGAAAAGTTTAAAAACTTTATAAGGAGTAAAATGTCTCAAAAAAATAAATATGTAAAGTCTATTTATAGTTAAAGCGGGAATTGTTTTGAGCCGAAACCAGTTTATCTCAGCAAATGAATGATGAATTAGTTCCTTTACACGCCATACTTTTTTCCTCGCTGTAATAGGTCACTCCATCATAAACAGCGTCACAAGTTTATGATTGATTACGCATCTTTCGATATAAGATGTTGAAGAGTAAAGTACCTCGCTTTCTTTCTTTCTTTTTTATTTTATTTATTTTTATTTTTATTTATTTTTTTTTTCCACCATTGATGCAATTCTTGACGTTCACCTTCAAAGAAAGTAATAATTATATGAACGGAGAAGAGTTTGCATGTAATTAATAAAATTTCACGAAGCACTCTAAATGTAACAGCCGTTCTAGAAAAACGTGTGAAGCTACTGGTAAAAAAAAATTAATATTATACCTCATATTTCTCATTTTAGGTACTTGCATCGAACTTGATGTTTTGTTCGAAAAAATTCATTAAACAGCTAAACACATGGTATTAAAACATCAGTTAATTTTAGGCAGCGCTGTAGATGTAGCTTTTTGGGGGATGGGATTCAGATAAAACTCCGCAGTTATACCTTTATTTTAGTTATTCAGGTTGTCGTACATAATACAGTTCCTGAAAATCTTCATTGATATGGAGGTATTTCCATTTACACACAGAATGAGTTTGATCGAATCTGCCATACGAAAGGGAGTGATAGAAGAGCCCAAGCGGAGCATAGAACCACCCATTATCGTGTCGAATCCTTAATTGTAATCGAGTTATGGTAGATAAAAGGAAAATGAGTTTTAAAAAAAATTCTGAGAAAACGACCGATTTCTGAGATTCCTGTAGGACCTACACACAAAATAAAGAACATATGCGGAAAGAACAGACAAAATACTACAAAATGACACTGTTTTCATCAATATGGTCACACTTAATGGCGAGCTACAAGCTTTGAAACATTGGACATACTCAGAATTGAAATGGTGCCAAAGTTTTCAATTGACATTTTCAAAAACAACCGTATGAGCTACAATCGGGAAAATCTACCAAAAACCGACCCATTTCACTAAATTTTAGGTGATACAACAACAAATCATATTGGGCTTCAAGTTCAGCAGAATTGCAGACTTTTGTTTGAAACTGTAAAAATCTGAATTCCTTCAAAAAGGAAAACTAGCGAAGAGTCACACTTTTCTGTTTCACGTAAGCATGTTGCTTTCTTTGTTTAAGAAAATGATATTTTTTTATCAGAATAATAGTTTTAACATTTTATTAAGTGGAAAAACACAAGAGATAAACAATAAGTAGAAATAAAAGAAGCATTACTTTCTCGTGCTTTTTACAAAGGGAAAATCAATAACAAAAAAGTTCACAAAAACATCACAATGAGTACATTGAATCAATCTTCAAAATTTACAATAGATGCTGAAATTGGTTGCCGTTACACCTGATACATGCCCTTGCCTTTTTGCGAACGGAAACAACCGTCGCTCGAAGTGAAATTTCATTTCTTAGTTTTATTACTGCTCCATCCAGCCAGTTGCGCAATTCCTGCAAACTGGCTACTTCTGTTCTGTATACTTCTTGTTTTCCCCAAACAAAGAAGCTCACTGGAGTCAGATCTGGTGGTCTAGGTAGCCAAGAAATGAGGCCCGTACGAAAAGCCCATTGGGGATATTGTTCACTCAGATATACCCGAACGGCATTTGAAAAATATGTAGGGGCTCCACCGTGTTTATTTCCGCTCTCTCTGGAACAGGAATAGCATCAAGTAAGCCAGGCAAATGATGTTCAATGAACTCTAAATATGTTTCCTTTTAGGCTACTTCGAACCACATACGGACCAATCAAATGATCTCCGATTACGCTAAGCAAAACATTTAAGCTGAATTGAGTTTGGAACGATGAGCTTCGGGTTAAAAAAGGATATTCAGTATACTGACGGCAGTTATGCAAATTAATGATGCCCCCTGTTTTTAACAACGACTCATCTGTCCAAAGTATTTTTCTTAGAAAATTTTGTTTTTCAATGTCTCGGGCTAGTAGCCATCTGCAAAACGTTAAATGATTTTCTGAATCTGAACTGCGCTTTTCTCGTACTAGTGTGAAATGGTAAGAGAGATACTTGTTTTGGTGCAATGTTTTCATAACTTTATTTTGAGAAAGTCCACCTTCTCTAGCAATCGTGCGTGAACTCACACTTGGGTTTTCCACTACTCGGTCCAGCACATACTCCTCAACATCGGCAGAACCGTAATCCAGGACCCTTTCCTGGTTCGGAGAGAGCGGAAATCATATTCCAACACGATGGAGCTCCTACACACACTTCAAATACCGTTTGTTATTTTCTGACTGAACAGTGTCCCCAATGGGTTGCTCGTACGGTCCTCATTCCTTGGCCACCTACACATCCAGATTTGACTCCAATTTACTTCTTTGTTTGGGGGTTCTTTAATGAAGAATTTTACATAGCAGATGTAGCCAGTTTGCAGGAATTGGGAACCGGCTTGATGGAACAATAGTGAAACTAAGAAATGAAATTTCACTTCGAGCGACTGTCGTTTCCTTTCGAAAAAAGGTGAGGGCATGTATCAGGTGTGACGGCAACCAATTTCAGCATCTATTGTAAATTTTGAAGATTGATTCAATGTACTCATTGTGTGATGTTTGTGTAACTTTTTTGTTATTGATTTTCCTTATATAAAAAGCACGAGAAAGAAATGCTTCTATTATTTCTAATTATTGATATCTCTTGTGTTTTTCTACTTAATAAAATGTTAAAACTATTATTCTGATATAAAAATATCATTTTGTTAAACAAATAAAGCAAGATGCTTACGTCAAACAGAAAAGTGCGACTCTTCGCTGGTTTTCCTTTTTGAAAGCATGCAGATTTTTACACTGTTTCAAACAAAAGCCTGCCTGCATTTCTGCTGAACTTGAAGCCCAATATGATTTGTTGTTGTATCACCTGAAAATTAGTGTAATGGGTCAGTTTTTGGTAGATTTGCCCGATTGTAGCTCATACGGTTGTTTTTGAAAATGTCGATTGAAAACTTTGGCACCATTTCAATTCTGAGTGTGTCCAATAAAGCTTGTAGCTCGATGTAAAATGCGACTATCTTGATTTTAAAAAAAAGCCATTTTGTAGGATTTAGTCCGTTCTTTCCACATATGTACTTATTTTCTGTGTAGATCCTACAGAAATCTGTCGTTTTCTCAGAATTTTGTTTTTTAACTCATTTTCTTTATCTCAACCATAACTCGGTTACGGTTAAGGATTTGACACGATAACGGGTGATTCTGTGCTCCGCTTGGGCTCTTCTATCACCCCCTTTCTTATGGCAGATTCGATCAAACTCACCCTGTATATTTCAAGGTGGTTCAAAAAAATGATAGAAAGTAAGCAGTCGTTGTGAAAAAAAGATAACATGCAAGAACATGAAATTTATTTTATTGATTGATGAAATGAATGAAATTTAATGTACAGGATGTTCTGAAACGTCTATATTTCCTAATTGTAGTGTTGTCAATCCGGTTCTAAAATTCTATCATACCAAAGTTACGCTCTAGCAACTCTCAAAACATCACTCCTGTGACAATGCCGCCAATGGATATCCAACCAATTATCGACTTCGACGATATGATGCAGCGTACCGTATTTGTGAATGTAGTGTCGTGATTACTCTGAAATAAGGATTTTTCAAATGTCAATGGCTGATGCACTCGATTCCAAAAGACTTCAGCGTGTTATGCGAGTTTCCGAACCGGCTTTGAAACACTATGGTCGGAGATCATAGACATTTCATTATATCCTGAATATTAAATTTCCTTCACATCTTCATCCAGTAAAATAAGTTTTATGTTCGTGTATGTTGTCTTTTTTCCCCAATGGTCGCTTGCTTTCTCTCTTTTTTTTTTTTTTTTTTGAGCACCCTCTAAAACGAAGTAGAGTCAAAAAATTGAAATAAGATCTATGGCTCCCCCATATCCGGTATCGAAAAGCTAGAGAGAGGAAGAAAATCAACATTTATAGGGAAGAGAACTACTTAGAGGGGTTATTTCGCCTCAAAATTATATAAAAAATCACCAAAAACGATTGTTTTCTTCTGTTTATTTGTTTGATTTATTTATTTTTTGAGCTATTACGATTGCTTATTGCTTTCACTTGACCTTTTTTTAAAATTCCTTTGATTTTTCCGTGCGACAACCACAAGAGTAAGTCTAACTCATTGATTTTTGTGTTTATTCAGAGAGACAAATTTTCTTTGTCATGGTTACAAACTGTCAGTGTAGCTTGCATCCCTCTTTTTTCTTCCAAGGCTTAACTAGATCAGATTTTACATTAAAAAATGGCTTTTTTTGTGTGTGTTTAAAATCGCATTTTTACAGAAAAACGCCTAGATGAACTAAAATAGCGAAACTTCATCCGAATACAAAATTTTTAGGTTACTAACTCCCATCATTCAAGATTGATAAGAAATAAATGTACCACAACGGTATACGCTGTTAATATAATCGTTATGATATGTGTACGAGTGAAAATTGAACATAATATCTATATCTTTACTGTCGCATTGTAATTAACATTTCTTTTTCTGCGGATATGCCTCGTATTATCTAATCTAGAAAATCACCAATTATAATATGATCATAACGAGCGTGGACTTTTTCCTCAATTCCATTTCTCTCCACTTGTAAAAACAAGAAACCCAACGAGTAGCAGCCTATCACAATTCACGATTGCCAAAAAACAATTTGAATTTAAGACGTCAAAATAAAATGCATGCTAGGTAGATGCTGCATGTTTTTTTTTTTTTTTTTTTTTTTTTTTTTTATTTCTCGAAGCCTAGAAGAGGGAGCGTAAAAACATTGGGGAAGGGGGGGGGGGGAACAGAAAAAAATCGTTTTTGATAATTTGTGAAACATTTTAGGGAGAAATACCCCCTTCCCTCCATGTATGCCTAATTGCTAAAAAATTTTATCTCTTTAAATCTTTTAGCTCTGCAGTCTATAGCCCTTCAGAAGAAGGTTAATTGTTAATTGAATGCTCCAATTCTCTCTAAATGTAAGTGATGTCTATGAAGTTGTCGAAAACTAGAAGAAAAAGGAACAATCTATTTCCCAAAAGTGTTGGGTAAGGGGGGTGGGGAGCTGTAATAATATTTCGCTTCAAGATGTCATTTTACATTAGAATCAACAAGAATATTCTTGCTCACTTCATCAACTTATGGAGCTTTAAATTCCTGAGAACTTACTTTGTTTCTTCGCAGCAAGTTCCTTCTTCCACTTGCATGAAAAATAGAGCTTGGTGACTCTGGGAAAGACGTTAAGGAAGTTCCTAAAATCTTACAACAATTATCCTTAGTTTCGACCAAACAGAAAAAAAAAGAGAAGCATAACCTTACAGGTATAAATAACTATCCGGAATGGAGTCGTTTTCAAAATTTTAAAAATATTTTTTTCTGAAAGAGCATGCTTAAAAACATACGATCTGGCCATTTTTTTAAATAATTTGTTTAAGTTGAATATTAAAAAAAAAAAAAAGAAACTTAAATCGGTGCGCTTTCATTCTTTAACTTCTGCCGATGACATCAAAAATGATGAAATGCCATTCAATGTTACTATTCACAGAGCAAAGTATTTAATTCACATCTTTACTCACATGTATTGGCAATTATATGTTTGATAGCAAGCGTAGAGCGTAATTTTAATTCGTTTCTTGATTATCATAACGCGGAAAAAAGATGCGCCAAATAGCATTATTTGTGACATCATCAAGACCACGCCTTGTTTGAAAAATGGGAAATTTAAAAAATTAATTAAAAAATAACTATTAGGAAATGAAAGTATTTTATGGGTCCATATTTTTTTTTTTTTTTTTTGCTTATTCTATCTATGTCAGTGACTCAAAGTACTACTTTTGACTGAAGGAAACAACTCTAGTACGATCTTTGACTTCCGATTGGTTTTTTGGAATTCAGGGTTATGAAAAGTAAAATATTTCTGTATGAGTTAATAGCTGATTATATTGCTGAATTCAAAAGAAGGAACTATACTACAAACATTAAAGTGATAACATACAAAAATTCCGCGACATTTTAAGTCTTCGTACAGTAAAACTAGGGAAATTTGCAAGCGTTCTAAACAATTTCTAATTTTATTCCATTTCAAGGGGAAAAATATTTTTTATAGCTTTATGAGTTTAGTTTAACTTTATATTTGAAACGAGCTTGCTTTAAGAGATGTTTACATTTCTCGATATAAAAAAAAAAAAATCCTATTTTGTGGATAAACCTATACATGTTGTTTTAACACTCCAGAATATTATTCATTCTTCCTATTTTCGAAAAAGTTTTGAAAACTTTTTGAAAGTTTAGCTTTTCTTCAGAAATGAATTATGAAAAATTGTTTGTCTGATATTTTTCCATAACCGGTTCTTTATTCAGTTGAGTTGAACTTCTTCACTGAAAATTCAATTTCAGCGCGACCTCCCCAAAGATTCAATTTCATACTTTATTGCGATAAAGTTCTTTTATATTTATTTATTTATTTCCTTTCCTCCATTTTTATTTTTCGAGCATTTCTTAAGGTAGCCTTTTTTGAAGGACTAAAATTTCAAAATAGCTGGTATACTTTCATTTTTAGGCAGCGACTTTTAAATACATTTTTTAAAACAAGTTATTTCACGAAAACTTTTAAATATTTGGTTACCCGTAACTGTAAAAATGGGAAAAAATAATTTCACTATGAATATTTATTTCAAAAATTTAATTATCAAATACAATTTTGTGTCAGTTGAAGTTTTTAAAGAAATTGTTTAGAATAATAATATTTATATATACAATGTTATTATTTAAAAGAATAAAATTTCTTTCCAACAAATATGAACTCGGAATTGGCAAATAAAAGTAAAATAAAGAATTTTAGGTAGTTAATTTGCAAAAATGCATGTTGTCATGATTTTGGTAAACTAAATAATATATTTTTGTTCAGACATATGAAAAAGTACATCTTACGATATTTTAATAACAATTCGATAAATTTTCTTGTTTTCAGAGGGTGAATATCATTTTTATGGATTAAAGAAACAAAGTAAATTACACCTTTTGGGAGAAAGTATAGCTGTTAACAATTGTTTAAAATTATTCGTGCACATAGTGTTTTTTTTTTTTTTTCAATTTTTTGAGGTTTTGTAGTGTGTCTTTGCGTATCAAGGCATAACAGTTGCATTTATTTTTGAATAGCAATGAAAAAGGTTAATACTTTTGCTTTTTTACTTCGACAACCGGCCGTTCTACTGAAAGGGCGATAATCTCCAATCTCATTTTCTGTATAGTCCCTTAAAACTTTGAACTGGAATATCTTCTTGAGTTTTGATCGCACAAATGTCAAGTTTTTTGTGTCAGTACTAGTTTTCAACGGAGATTATTTTTCTAAATATTAGTTAGGGGACTTCGGGTCCGTGTAAATAGTATGTATTACTTTAATAGTATGTACAACTTTGTAGTTTTTGACTCATTTTTATTTAAATTCCAAACTTTCAGTATCTTAACTCTGCATCTGATTTTGAACATTTTTGCAATTAGAAGTATACATCTAGGACTAACAGTTGCGAAAATAAAGGTCTTGCATGTTAAAACAGAACACCCTGTATATGATTAAACGCATTATTTCTTAGAAATATTAATTTGTTTTGAAATGCATATCATGTAAATATTGGTGCATCAAAGATTGAAGTATTATTTAGCAGCAATAGAATGATTAATATTTTTTTCTGTAAAACACATTTTTCAGTTTGTTTTAAGAAGTAAAGGTAAGACATGAAATACGTTTTCCTAAATTCATTCTTCTAAACCTGGTCTTCGTTTAATCAAAAGCACGGAAGAGGCAGCTTAGTTATACTAAAGCAGCATGGTGCATGATAAATAGATTTGAGAAACAATTATAATTCGTTTAGGAGGAATTAAAATAAGCACTCAGCTTGTGCCATATATTAATATAGCCTTTATTTCGTCAAAAGACGATAATACTGACTATCGATTATGTCATTTAGTATCAACTAGCTGCGTTGCCCGGCTTTGCCCGGTCCATTTTGAAAACAAAAATTGTGTCAAGTGACGTATATTCAACAATCAGGCATAAATAAAAGAAAAAAAATCATCATGCTAAATTTCAACTCCAAACAATGACGACAGATATTAAAATTCTTTTAAGAAATTAAAATAAAATGAGAAAGATGGATTCAAAACGCGTAACTATGGAAACACAAAATAAAATAATTTTCAGAATTGAAAATGAGAAAGATAGAAACAATGGATTCAAAAAGCGTTACCGTGGAAATGCAAAATAAAATGGTTAAAAATTTGAATAGAGTACAGATTTTTGAACTTCATTTAATTCGCTTGTAATTTTTTTTCTAATGGAGATAGAGAATTAAACTTCCGACCATAGGTCGAGTTAGATCTGGAGTAAAAAAGGTAGCTCTTTTCAATGGTGTCAAAACGAAAACTGTAGGACAATTCATTCACTTTTTATTGATAAATTTAATGAAGAAAGTAGTGCCTAAATTTCAGCTAAGCCTAAACAAATTCGAGCTAAAAACGTAATTAAGTCCCACCGCAATTAAGTTAGAGCGTTGGAACAAATTGCGTAGAACGCGGAAAATTCTTCCCTTTCCAACGATATATAATATTACTAATTGCGAGTAATTTTTAACCCCCATATTCGGGAATTTATGTGAAAATTGGGCCTAAATTGGAATAAACTGGTCTGCAAACCTTCTCAGGACTTAAAAAACAAATTGTGAAAATTTCAGCGAAATCGGCCGGGTAACTCTCGAGTTTTGCGAGTTCAAACAAACAGACGCTTTTTGGACACTTCATTTTATACTATGTAAAGATAATCATTTGGGGAAGCTTTTATCCAGTTTCTCTGTTTATACCTGCCACACTCATATTTCATTAGTGCTTATTCGTATATTTGCAAAAAAAAATAAGTAAAACTCCAAAGGTATCATCTGTGTAAAACCCTAAAGTCAGCTATGTTTCTTGATCAGGCTACTCCTGTTATAATCTGATGCTCTCTGCTATAAGCTGATTTTTATGCCAGCTACGCTGGTCTACAAAATAATAATAATAATAATAATCTGTCTCGAAGACTTTTAATCTGTCTCGAAGACTTTATTAACTGATCTTGATAGTAATTTTCTTGTGTCGTTTATGGTGAGGAACTCAGTCAATATGTTATCTTACGACTGTCGTACGTTCCGACATAGTACTTACCTCTGGAAAGCTCTTCTATAAAGTCCAACGATCATTTGCAAGCTTACTTGCACCCCTCCCCCCTTTTTTTATACCTCTTTTTAATAACAGAAACGTCCTGATAGAATTGCACATTATGTTCATTGCTAACCGGAGCCCAAGGTTTTGTCCAAGAAACCCAAGTAAGAGTAAAGAAAGTGTATTTTCAGAGACATATTCTGAAGTTGGTAGATAAAGCGCAGTATCTACAGAAATGTATTTCTGAGATATTGGAAGAAATGCGTTTTGTAATCCTATTTAATGATAGGGAGATGTTTTATTTTGACGTTATTTTTTTCATGTTTTATTTTCAGCGGAAGTCAAATAATTATTCTTGTACAATAAATTACAAAAGTGCAAAAAAAAAAAAAAAAAAAAAAAAAAAAAAAAAAAGAAATGAAAAGTTTGTAGATATTGCGTTTTACCTTGTCACGGTAGAATTGCAACCTAACGCTTCAAATGCTTCCAGTATCTCATCCACTATATCTCTGAAACTTTCCTATTTATTTTTCCTAAAAAAATTTTCTACTAAATCTTAAAATAAACCTGTTCACTATTTTCTAAATTAATCGTAATTCCAAAAGCCTACATTTTACAAATTCAACCATTTGTGGTCCAATGATAACGCCTTCATTAATTTTCGCACCAAACTAGAGAAAATTCTTCTTCAAGTACAAAAATACATTCTCTAGGTAATTCCGTTATGAAGAAAAAAAGTGACATTTTAACATATAACACATGAATGCATGAAGCGTTAAAAATAAATAAATAAATAAATGCACAGCACATTAGAGAGGGGGAGATGTATAACGTCTGCAGTAAGTGGAAGTTGCTTCCATTTCCTTGTCATGTAGTAAGAAGTGGATGATGCGGAAGGATAAAGACTGCGGAAGATACCAGGAAAAACTGACCCTGACTCTGAGATTTATTTATGAGGAGGAGTTCTTTGTGCTCGGTCCGTCATTCATGGTGCGTGACAAGATGTTTTCCCTTCATTGCACAAATCTGACATTTATTCGAAGTCTGGATGTTTTACATTCACTTAAGTTAATGCATACATAGTGACAAGAAATGCAGGATGTTTGTAAAATCTTGAAACAGGAAAAAAAAATTATTTAAAAAACACTATTAAAGGTTTATTCATATTTTTTTTACTAGCAAGTATACCCAGCTTTGCCTGGGTCAGTAATAATATTGAGAAACAATTTATATATTCCTTCATTTATTATTAGCTATGCCCTGCGGTTTCACCCGCGTACCTGCGTTAATAAGACAACAAGGTATTAAAAAACTATTTTAATGACATCACGCTATGATATATATATATATATATATATATATATATATATATATATATATATATATATATATATATTCAAATCAATCAATAAAGAATAATTGAAAACCCTTGATTTATAAATTAATTAATTTTTAAGTAAGCCAGGTAATTACTGATGAAAACCTTCCTGCCCGTAGCCGCGAATTTGTGCTTTTCTGACATTGTTTATTTTTTACTCTACCGAGACCCTAGGGTTGCTATCCTAGCGCTTTACCAACTGAGCTATTTGGGAAACAAAAATTCGAGCAACTGATGCAATAAAAATGCATTATGATTATTATTGATTTAATTTCAATTTATTGCTGCTCCTTTCCTATTAGTCATAACGTGATGTTATATAGCCTATAGCCTTCCTCAATAAATGGAATATTCAACACAAAAAGAATTTTTCAATTCGAGCCAGTAGTTCCTGAAATTAGTGCGAAAAACAAACAAACTCTTCAGCTTTCTTTCATATTAGTATTATTTTTCTACATTTTGATACTTTTCTCAAATGTTTTTTTCTTTTCTCAACATCAATACACTTTTGAATCATTCCATATCAAGTAACTTAGAGGTTCCCACTCGACCATCTCTGATTTGGATGAATGTTTATAGAGATGTAGAGATATTAGAGATGACAATGAAATTAACCTATGCAGATTTTCAGCTTCCTAGACCTAAATCCTGAGGGTTTAGGACCTTCGAAAAATGTGATCGAAAATGGCGTATCAGCTTTTTGTGCCAAACTACCAACTTTAGACTGAGTTTACAGAAGAGTTTAACACGCTTGAAGCCTGAAATTTAAGGTGCTTAAAGTACGTTTGGCCGTTAATATATTCAAGTATTTTTGTGATTTTCAGCTCGTTAGATTTTGTGTAGCATATGCGTAAACTTGTGAAAAGCGCGACATGGATAATTTTTCCTGGATTTTAAGTTGTCATAAAATCTGAACAAAAGGAATACAAAAGCTTGTGCTACGTGATTCCATTGTAAAAACACTTGTTTTGAATGTGTTACAGTTGCAGAGCTTAAATATCTATTTTCTAAAAGATATTGACATACAAAATGGCTATCAAAACCGTTTAAGTGAAAAATTGTCTATTTTCAAAGTGCTATATCTCAAGTTAGAAACATTGCATCTTCTTTTCGTTAAAAATATTAGAAATAACAGATTTTTTCCTTTCAAAATAAGTTTTTTCTTCGATGGTGTTCTTTCGTTTAAGGATTAAAAAAATAAATTTAAAATAATTTTGAGCTTATTTTTTCATATTTAAACAAAAGAACGCCATCAAAGAAAAAACTTATTTTGAAAGGAAAAACAATCTGTTCCTTCTAATGGTTTTAACGAAAAGAAGATGCAATGTGACAAACTTGAGATATAGCGCTTTGAAAGTAGTAGAGGTGGGTAATGTCGTTCTTTTAAATGATCCGTTCATCAGAGGTTCGTTCATTCTTTTAATCCGTTCATTTAACTCGCTCATTTGAACGACTTCGTTCATTTAAAAACGTTGTTGCAGGAGATCTCTCTGCATAACATACCCACGTGCATTCGAAATGCTTCATTAGATCAGTAATACTCTTTGAAGGAAAAATTACTAAAATCATCTAAAAGTAAGAATATTTTCCCTATGAAAAATTAATCAAAAAAACTTTATTCAGATCTAGATGTATATAGTAATTATAGTTCATTTTGTAAGACATTTCTCAGTTGCCGAAATCTAACATAGGTTTTCCATTCCAAAAGTCCCAGATTCCATTTCAGAATGTCACAAAATTTAGTTATTAAATGTTACTCCTATTATTAACCTACGTACACCATTTATTTATTTATTTTAATATACAAACAAGAAATTTTCATTGCAATAGAAGAAATGATCTGAGTAGGGTCCGAACCAGTGTTGGGCATTAATCAATTATTTTTTCAATTGCCTTGTTAATTGATTAAAAAAGTAATTAAATCAATTGCAATTAAATTTATTGCAATTAAACTATTAATTGCCCTTTGCAATTAATTTAATTGAATTAATGTACGTTAATCGTTTCTTACAATTAAAATAATTGCAATTAATTTTTTTTAATTGTTTTATGAAACAATTAAAACTAACAATTAACGTTATGTATCAATAGATACAGTGCAGGGTACAGAGCCCAAAGTATTATTCAATTTCGTATTTTCGTTCAGTGCTGTTTGTTTGTTCACCGTGTGAACTAGTTTCGTCTCTGCCAGCTTTTTCCATACGTAAATGTTTGTGTTTTAATTAAGTGTTTTAATTTTGTGTAAATCATTGTTTTAGATTAACCCATAACAGGAGAGGTGAGAAAGAAGGACATAACAGGGGACGTGTGATCTCAGAGACCGCGCTCTGTTTTAATATTTTTTTTATTCATGTACTAATTAAGATACATTTCTGAAATTTCTCTCAGATGTTATTTAGACATTTATTAGTAAAAAAAATTGGAAAAAAATGTTTCTGAATTTTCAATTTAAATATACCTTTTATGAGGAAATTTCGCTGGAGCCATAAGATTTTTTCAGAAAAGTCATATGCTGCAGTAAATAATTTATTGCTCGTGATAAAGTTACTGTTGAGCATGGATCTTTTATTAGTTGCTAACATATTGAAATAGATAATAATATGGTAATCGTCCAGCGTCCACATCCCAGGTAGACCTGTCACCTGTACAGTAACAAAATATACATACACAACCAGTATTTTTTTAAGAGGTAGTTTTGATTAAAATTCACAAAACAATTTACAATTGTTAATTGTAGCAAACTACAATTAGCAATTAATTAATTGTTAACTGTAGTAAACTACAATTAACAATTAATTAATTGTTAACTGCAGTAAACTACAATTAACAATTAATTAATCGTTAATTGTAATTTCCCACAATTACAATTGATGAATTGTTAGTTGTTGTGGTTACGATTACCAATTAATCAATTGTTAATCTTTAATTGTTCATGCAACTAAAATTTGCCCAACTCTGGTCCGAACACGCCACTCAAGTCGCACAGACCGCTTTTACCGCTCGGCTACCTAGAACGCTTTTGTTTCGCTAATATGAGTTTCCCTGGTCTTTACGCATGCACTTTAAATTGTACTGAAACCATAATGCAAGGTTTCTCCATCAAATTGAGTTTTTTAAACAATAATGCTTCACACTTAAGAATTCATGTAACATTACACCCAATAATACTGCTAACCATACAGAGTTTTTTTTACAGTGTACATAGAGAACGAAGAAGAGCTCTTTAGTTAAAATTTGTAATAATATTTAGAAGGCAACTTTAATATTAAGCTTAACAGCAAAAATACGTAAAAGCACAAAAAAAAAAAAAAAAAAAAAAAAAAAAATTAAATTAAAAAGAAATGCAATTTTACAAAGAAAAGAAACAAATAAGTAAACTATAAAACAAAACTATAACAAAATACCATCTATGATGACCACTTCTTAATTGGTATTGTTAGCTATCAATTCAGAATGAATGATTATGTGATAAACTAAATTATGTAAAACCGAAGTTCTTTTGCATTAAGTACTATTTGTTTTGTTAAACGGCCCCATTGTGTGTTCGTGAGTTACTATTTTCAAATGGTGCCAAAACGAAACATAAATCTAATCGAAATGTGTTACTTAGGGGCTGTACGAAAGTTTTATCGCCCAATTGTGCATATAACCTCATTAAAATGTCAAGTTCTTAAGAACGCATTAACCTTGTTTTCTAATCTCTTTGTTCAGAATGTAATTTATTTCAAAGCTGTTTAGTTCCATCTCCGTGCTTAGAAAATTTAAGATGATGGCAACCATAAAAAAGACATTACAGAAGAGTATCATTTGAACTAAATAGAGAAATATTGCACTAAGAACTCTTTCAGCAGTATATTTTCTTGGATTGCTCAGTAACTACGGCATTTGATAAACTTGAATTGTTATAGAAATAACACACACACACACACATACATATATATATATATATATATATATATATATATATATATATATATATATATATATATATATATATATACCGACTCGCTGACTACCGACCTCTATAGAAACCTGCAAATTAGTATTAATTAAATTTAAAAAAAAATGCAATTTTACAAAGGAAAGAAACAAATAAGTAAACTATAAAACAAAACTATAACAAAAGACCATCTATGATGACTACTTCTTGAAAGGTATTGTTAGCTATCAATTCAGAATGAATGATTATGTGATAAACTAAATTATGTAAAACCGAAGTTCTTTTGCATTAAGTACTATTTATTTTGTTAAACGGCCCATTGTGTGTTTCGTGAGTTACTATTTTCAAATGGTGCCAAAACGAAACATAAATCTAATCGAAATGTGTTACTTAGGGGCTGTACGAAAGTTTTATCGCCCAATAGAGCATATAACCTCATTAAAATGTCAAGTTCTTAAGGACGCATTAACCTTGTTTTCTAATCTCTTTGTTCAGAATGTAATTTATTTTAAAGCTGTTTAGTTCCATCTCCGTGCTTAGAAAATTTAAGATGATGGCAACCATAAAAAAGACATTACAGAAGAGTATCATTTGAACTAAATAGAGAAATATTGCACTAAGAACTCTTTCAGCAGTATATTTTCTTGGATTACTCAGTAACTACGGCATTTGATAAACATGAATTTTTATAGAAATAACACATACATACATACATATATATATATATATATATATATATATATATATATATATATATATATATATATATTGTTACAAATCCTGTAAATAGTAATTATTGCAGTAACGTAACCTGTAAATAGTTTCCCGTAATGAATATACAACCCCTTAACATATGGCGAAAGGATACGATCCCCCTATTTCCTTTTTGTTCATTGATAAAATTTGATAACGGTCTACTTTTTTTTCCAGAAGCGTGTGGAATATTTGAGAGATTTCTTTTCGGTGTTTATATAAACGGTTACGCTGGATAAAGAGTTAGTTTCGATTGATATTTCGAACTGAGAGCATTTTGCTCTGTTTATAGCGAGGCATTTCGCTGTGTTGTTTTCGTATTTGGAAGTAAATACGTGTGTAAACGTTGAGTTTACGGTGTTGTGTGATAATTGCTTAATTGCTGATGAATAATTTAGCAGTTGTTGAAGATCTTTCCTGTACATAGTGTAAATAAATTTCCTGTGTTTTTATCAAGAACTGTGTTTTCATTTCAAGAAAGTGGAAGTCGCACCGAATTCGTTACAATTTGGCGCCCAACGTGGGGCTACTTCAGGACTTTCTTGCAGTAAGTGTACTTTGGACATTTTTTCATAAAGACTGTTTGAATTTATAGACTTTGTTTTTATGGTGATTACTCGCGCAATGGATAACCAATTAAAACAACTTCTGGAAGCAATTAATGCTGCGAAAAGTGACTTGGCTGAAAGTATGGCGGCTAAACAAGAACAATTAAAAAGTGATTTGACTGCAAGTTTTACTGCAAATCAAGAATAATTAAAAAATGATATGGCGGCTAATCAAGAACAATTAAAAAGTGATTTGACTGCAAGTTTTACAGCAAATCAAGAACAATTAAAAAATGACATTGCGGCTAATCAAGAACAATTGAAAAGTGATTTAATGGTACTGAAAAATGATTTAGCTTCTAACCAAGAGGAAATTAAAAACGACCTTACTTCGGTAAATTTAATGAGATAGAGCATCGAGTTGATGCTTTTGATGAAAAATTTGAAACAATAGAAAACCGTATCGCAACAGTTGAAAATCATGTGGATGAGAAAATTAAAAACATGGAAAGGAGATTGGCGATCGCGGAAAGCAGCTCTGTACAGTTTGGCTCTCTCACATCGGTTGCTCGACCGTCCATTAAACTTGCCACATTTGATGGGAAAACTTCGTGGCAGGTTTACAAAACTCAATTCATGATAGTGGCGGAAGCGAACGGATGGGACTCTGCTACCAAGGCCTGCCATCTTGCAGCATCCCTGAGAGGTGACGCAGCGGACATTCTTCAGACCCTTCCGGACAGCCAGCGCCCGGATTTCGCCGCCCTCACATCTGCGTTGGAGCTTCGTTTCGGTGAGAAGTGCCAGAAAGACTTCAGCCGACTCCAGTTGAAGTCCCGTTTCCAGTAAACCGGGGAAACCCTGCAAGAGCTAGCGGTGGACGTCGAGAGACTGTCTCATCTTGCTTTTTGCGACTGTCCTGCGGATGTTCGAGACAACCTGGCACTCAACTACTACATCGACGGGGTTCGAGATCCAGAAATCCAGAAAGCTCTACGGATGGCGGATGTCAAAGACCTGAGTTCTGCTGTTGTGTATGCGATGAGATACGAGGCCGCCCAAGAAGCAACCCGTGTGGATCGCCATCTAATCCGGACTCAGGAAGCTGATGAGTCTGATTCCAGGACGTCCCACCTCGCTAAACTTGAGAGACAACTCGGTGACTTGACAAGACATCTGAGCAGCATAACAGCCCAAAAGAAACAAGAGCAGAAGTGCTGGAAATGCGGTAGTGAAGGACACCTGCGAAGGAGTTGTCCGGCTCGCCAAGCTACGCGAGGGAAGGAAATCACCACCACTAGAGCTCTGCAGATTTCCTCTTCTAGTAGTGGCAGTGATGGGCTTTTCATTTACTCACATGTAAATGGGAACCCCTGCAGACTGATTGTTGACACTGGAGCCAATGTGACAATCATTAGGACAGATGTGGCTCGTGAATTTGGATTGAAACTGCTGTGGACATCGCCACGCGTAAGTCTCCAGACTGTGACAGGTGACAAGATCGAGATTGACGGTAAAGTGGACTTGGAAATAGTGTTTGGGAATGCCACCTACCATCATACGGCATTCGTCGCTAATATCACGGACCCCTTCATTCTCGGATTGGACATTTTGAAGAAATATGACTTCACTCTCGACTTCAAGACTAATGAGCTGCACTCGATGAGAGAAGACATAGCCGTTTTCCCCGCAGAAAGTGAGGTAAAATCCGCTCATCAAATAATAGCCCAAACAGATTTATCGATTCCCTCAAGGTCAGAATCATTAATACCTGGCTCCCTTGAAGAAAGCAATAGTTTTCGATTTGGACTCATTGAATACCCCAACCTAAAGAATAACCTAAAAGGAGTGCTGGTAGCATCTACGCTTGTGGACCTTTCTATGGATGTAATTCCTGTGAGAGTCGCCAACGTGAGTGAAAGGCCCAGGAATATCCGAAAAGGTGATGTGTTGGCAACTTGTACTCCAGTAAACTGCATCATTAGAAGAATCAATTCCCCTGAGACTGTGTCTTCTGAGTCCTTGACATCGAAGTTAATTGGGAGTGCGCCGTTATCGATTGATCAAAGAACTGCTGCGGAACAATTGGTGGACGACTTCAAGCATCTGTTTTCATCTACATCGGAGGATGTGGGCCGGACGAATTTAACGCAGCATAGGATCTATACTGGAGAACACCCCCCCATTTAAAACAGCATCCAAGACGACTACCGTTTGCCAAGAAGGAAGAGGTCGAGACCCTCCTGAAAGAGATGCAGGAGAATGATGTCATCGAACCCTCGTCCAGTCCTTGGGCCTCTCCCATCGTCTTGGTCCGAAAGAAAGATGGCTCCACCAGATTTTGTGTCGATTACCGACGGCTGAATGAAATCACCAAGAAAGACAGTTACCCTCTTCCACGGATAGACGACACCTTAGACACTCTTTCCGGACACAAGTGGTTTTCGACCCTGGACTTGAAGAGCGGCTACTGGCAGGTTGAGATACACCCTGATGACCGAGAAAAGACAGCGTTTACAACTGGACAAGGCTTATGGCAGTTTAAAGTGATGCCCTTCGGCCTCTGCATTGCACCAGCTACGTTCGAGCGTCTTATGGAGACAGTGTTAAGAGGACTTTCCTACGAATCCTGTCTGGTCTACTTAGACGATATCATCATCGTGGGACGCAGTTTCGAAGAACATCTTTCAAATCTTAGGAAGGTGCTGCAAAAGCTTAAGGAAGCCAATCTGAAGTTAAGCCCGTCCAAATGTAATTTGTTCCGCCGGGAAGTGAACTACCTTGGTCACATCATCTCTTCTGAAGGTGTACAAACCGATCCAGAAAAGGTATCTGCGGTCAAGGGTTGGAGTCGTCCCGAAAACATCCATCAGCTGCGAAGTTTCCTGGGGCTCTGCACGTACTACAGGAAGTTTGTAAAGGGTTTTTCCAACATTGCACGACCTTTGCATAAGCTGACGGAGAGCAAGCAAAATTTTGAATGGTCCAAAGAATGCGAAGATGCATTTCTACGATTGAAAGAGGCTTTAACATCAACGCCTATCCTCGCCTATTCTCAGCCTGAAAAATCCTTCATCCTGGACACTGATGCGAGCAACGAGGGCATCGGAGCTGTTTTATCCCAAGAAATTGACGGAAATGAACATGTCATCGCTTATTGGAGCAAATGCTTATCAAAGTCGGAGCGAAATTACTGCGTCACCAGAAAGGAGTTACTGGCCATAGTGAAAGCTGTAGAACACTTCCATCATTACCTCTACGGCCGAAAATTTCTGCTTCGGACAGATCATGCCTCATTAACTTGGCTTTTGAACTTCAAAAATCCGGAAGGTCAGATAGCCAGATGGATACAGCGGCTCCAGGAATATGACATGGAGATCAAGCATCGAAAAGGGTTATCTCACGGTAATGCTGACGCTTTATCAAGGAGACCCTGTCCTGAGAACTGCCACTATTGTTCCCGAATCGAGAAACAGTATGGAACGACTAGCCCTACCGCCTATCAGGTGACAGTGACTCCAACATCATCAGAACCTGATCCATGGAGTGATGACCAAGTTCGAAAAGATCAACTTGAAGACCCCGACATAAAACCAATTTTAGAGTTCATGGAAAGTGACAGTCGACGCCCTAGCTGGCAGGACGTTTCCATCTTCAGTCCTGCAACAAAAAGATACTGGGCTTTATGGAACTCACTCCATTTACGGAACGGCGTGCTACACCGGAAATGGGAATCTGACGACGGCAAAACATCTAGGTGGCAGTTACTACTTCCCCGATCAAGGATTTCAGATGTTCTGAAAGAAATACATAGCAGTGCGACTGGAGGACATTTTGGTGTCTTGAAAACCCTCAATAAAGTTCGGGGGCGCTTCTTCTGGAGTAAGGCGAAGGATGACGTGGAGAAGTGGTGCCATTCTTGTGACGCCTGTGCTGCTCGTAAAGGACCGAAGAAGAGAAGCAGAGGGAAGCTACATCTGTACAACGTTGGAGCTCCTTTCGAACGAATTGGGATCGACATCCTGGGTCCTCTACCAAGAACTGCTGATGGGAACAAATACATTCTTGTTTCCATCGACTACTTCACCAAATGGCCGGAAGCATATCCCATTCCAGATCAAGAGGCTACCACCGTAGCAGAGACTCTAGTCCAACATTGGATCTCGAGATACGGAACACCTTTGCAGATTCATTCCGATCAAGGGAGGAATTTCATCTCTGCTGTGTTTAAGGGCCTATGTCAAATTCTCGGAATTGAGAAAACTAGGACAACACCACTACACCCACAATCGGACGGCATGGTGGAGAGATTTAACCGGACAATCCTGAATAATCTCTCACTTATGGTATCCAGAAATCAACAGGATTGGGACAAGAAGCTACCTTTGTTCCTGCTGGCCTACCGCAGTGCTGTCCACGAGACTACCGGATTTGCCCCATCTCAGATGCTCTTCGGACGAGAGCTTCGGCTACCTTGTGATCTCGTCTTCGGTCGTCCTCCGGATGCGCCTTCATCGCCTGAGGAGTACATCCAGGATCTCCAGGCCCGGTTGGAAGACGTTCATAACTTCGCACGAGAGCGAATCAACATCGCGGCGGAGAAAATGAAGACCCGATACGACACAAGGTCTACTGGACATGAATTCAACGAAGGCGACAAGGTTTGGTTATGGAATCCCATCCGACGGAAAGGTCTGTCACCCAAATTGCAGTCGCATTGGGATGGACCCTACAAAGTCCTTAACCGACTGAATGACGTCGTAGTGAGGATCCAAAAATCACCTAATGCAAAGCCTAGGGTTGTACATTATGATCGGTTAGCCCCATACTATAGCCATAGTTCATGAGTATTACGTAAACAACCATGGTTGATAACATAAAAGTTGTAGATAATTTTTGCTTTTAGTGTTTAGTAATATTTCTTGTTATTATTGTGTTTTCTGTATCTGTTAGTTATTAATTAATGTGAATATTTGTAAACTTGTGATAGAAGTTCGACACCCTTTCTGGGGATTGTACTGCCCGGGACGTGCAGTCCTTAGGAAGGGGGCAATGTTACAAATCCTGTAAATAGTAATTATTGTAGTAACGTAACCTGTAAATAGTTTCCCGTAATGAATATACAACCCCTTAACATATGGCGAAAGGATACGATCCCCCTATTTCCTTTTTGTTCATTGATAAAATTTGATAACGGTCTACTTTTTTTTCCAGAAGCGTGTGGAATATTTGAGAGATTTCTTTTCGGTGTTTATATAAACGGTTACGCTGGATAAAGAGTTAGTTTCGATTGATATTTCGAACTGAGAGCATTTTGCTCTGTTTATAGCGAGGCATTTCGCTGTGTTGTTTTCGTATTTGGAAGTAAATACGTGTGTAAACGTTGAGTTTACGGTGTTGTGTGATAATTGCTTAATTGCTGATGAATAATTTAGCAGTTGTTGAAGATCTTTCCTGTACATAGTGTAAATAAATTTCCCGTGTTTTTATCAAGAACTGTGTTTTCATTTCAAGAAAGTGGAAGTCGCACCGAATCCGTTACAATATATATATATATATATATATATATATATATACCGACTCGCTGACTACCGACCTCTATAGAAACCTGCTAATTAGTATAATATGCCAACTTGGTGAGACAAGTCAAGGTGAGTTGAGTATGAAGTTTAGTGAGTCAGTCTCACCAAACTCAAACCACTGATGATGGCTGCAGCAAAGCAAGCCGAAACGTCTGGAATTTCTACTAAAATTAGACCACGGCCAATAAGCCCGGAAATGATATCTCCTCATATTGACGCTGGCCGTGATTTAAACAGTATTTTCCTATTTACATGGTTTTCAATTTACATTGTTAATATTCTTTTGGGTTTTTTGTTGTTGTTTAGTACACTTGCCATTGTGCGCTATCTACGAGTGTGACATTAAATTATATATATATATATATATATATATATATATATATATATATATATATATATATATATATATATATATATATATATATATATATATATATATATATATATATAAGGGGAATAAGAAAAATAATATATTCCACACTGAACCAGTGCATAATTGCGGATAAAGCATTAAATGTTTTTTAAATATTTGGTGTTATGCCTGTGTTCCACCTCGAGGCGTGCACGAAGTAAGTAAAATAACAAAATAATAACAAATTGAAAAAAATTGAACAAGATATGCAAAACCACAAATTAAACACAACTACATTTAAACAGAAAAATTGAAAATTAACTGGGTGGGCACTGCTTCTTCGACGGAGAGCGGGAGCAGTGGTTGCACGTAAAATTTTTAGGTTTCTGAAGAGGTCGGTAGCGCACGAGTTAACATAGAAAGTTTAATTGTATTAGAAAGTCTGAAAAGACAATACTACTGCCAACTTGTGCAAACAACCAACCCCCTTGCTCTGACCTGCAAATAAAAGAAAACAGATTACTCACCCAATTTCAAAAAGACAAATTCGTCATCCAAATTCAGTTCAAATTCTTTCCAGTCGATACGGTGACCAAACCTTGCATCCACCTAATAGCTCCCTCAATCGGGTTTCAGTACTACGCATCATCAGAGTTGAATGGATAACCGTTGCCATTAAGTAGTTGTATGGGCGAAAAAAAATTATCGATTCTGCGAAAAGAATTACAAAACAGATTCAAGTAGTAAAATATAAATTCAACCGGATATTTATTCTGATAATATAAATTAGCGGATGAATTTATACATCTGTTTATTAAAAAGCGTGTCATCATTGCATATTTTAAAAAAAATCTAAGTTGACCTATGATGATGTTAATAAAAATCTTTTTATGCAAATTGATAAACCAGTGAGGCATATTTTTAGTCTGAAAATTAAAATGTTCTTTTTTGTAATATAAATCTGTCAAAAGTTGAAATTTTTCGAATCTAAGATTCAAATTTAAGTAATTAATTAAGTTTTTAATTTAATTACTAAAGCTTTGTTTTTTGCTATTGTATTATTTGCTTTCGTTTCAGATTACACGAAGGTTTTTTTTTTCAGACTTCAAAAGTTTATTTTAAAACCATTTTTGAAATTAATACAGTCAATTTAAGGTAACTCGAAGTCATATAACTTGAATATTACCATAACTCGAAGTTTTAATCAAGTCCGAACCCCTTTGTCTTTAATTCCATGCTAATTATTCTCAATATCTCGAAGTTAACTTAATTTAACTCGAGTGTTTTTTTTTAAAGACGACTCGAAATTTATTTCGAAAGAACGAAAAAAAGAGAAGAAAGAAACAAGTTACTATGGGAGAAAAATTAATTCACCTTCACTTGCAGTTCCTGCGCTCTAAGGCAAGGCGAACACCTATTGAGCCAATGTGTGATTAAGCAGTTACACGTGTGGAAGTGAATTAGCTTGTTTTCTTTTGTTGTATTGTACTGTTTACACTTTGACATGTCGTTGCACTACGAATCTGCTTTTGCTTTTAAGCTGTCAAGTTGTCAAATTAACTGATTGTACTTTATTCAAAGGCTGACCTAAGTTAAGATGGTTTCCCCTTCAGACTTTAGTTCGATCATTTGCTGATCAGTTCCTGAGAGACAGAGTGAGTTTTCTTTACTATTAAAGATGTCTAAGCAAATACTCTGCCAATGATATTAAACAAAAAAGAGAGACTTCTAAAGCTGTAGAATCCATGAATCCGAATTTGAAACGAATGAAGATGTGCACCATTCCTGAAGTAGAATCAGCTCTATTCATTTGGTTCCAGCAGTATCGAAACCAAAACCATGCTTTTGATTTCTTTCTCTCAATATTTTTGATTAAACTGTGCATATTGTACTTAAAAACTTTAAAGTTCTGTAATTTTGTCTGTTGTATGTACACATTAATTAAAATATTCGGTGTTTTTTACTATTAAAGTCTCACAAACTGAAACTAGGAGTAAGTCGAACTTTCAATAAGTCGAAGTGTTTCGTCGGTTTCTTTAGATTCAAGTTAAAGGGAATTGACTGTAATTGTTTTCTGTATTTCAATGTTGTTTGTTACTAAAGCAATCTAAGATATTTTTTCAACAAATAATGAAATCATTTGAAATTGAGTTGCGTATATAAATAATTTTTTTTATTATTTTTTAACAGTATAAATGCTGTATTCATTCATTAAAACCTAAGTTCTTGGTTAGAGAACAGCTCAATATGACTGGTTGTTAAAAGGTTTCAATTTGTGTTACATAAGTATGTCTATTATTTATGTACAGTGGCTCCAAAAAGTGTTCGTACACTTTGAAATTTTTTAGTAAAACCAAACTAACGCGAAACTGAATTCGAATATAAAGTTCAATTTTTTTCACATCATTCCTATGTCATTTTAAATAAAACCCTGTAATTTTTCCAAATATTGACAGATCTTCTTTTTGAAATGGGTCAAAAAATGAAGAGACAGAGAAATAATACGTCACAAAAGTCATCGTACACTCAAATATTTTCGAATAAATTCATGATTAAAATTATCATATGTCGTTTTTTATTATTTTTGCTTTGTGTTGACCCTTAAAGGTGATTTGGCTTTAATTTTTTATTTATTTACTTGCTTACTACCCGGCGTTGCCCGGGTGCTTTTTAATGCAACATATCTTTTGGATAATCAATTGAATGAATTCTATCCAAATGAGCGTAAAAAAATACATTCACAACGCGTTCTAGGCTCTAATCTTCAAAATACTTTAAATAACACAGCTTAAATCAAGCCTTTGCCGAAAAGGTAGCACCAACCTAAAGCAAAAAAGTATGAGGAATATTATTTGGGCTCTGTAGTGTCCACTGGTACGTTGTCTGAGGTTAAATCAGACGGGCAGTACGTAAATTGTCTTAATGCAAAGACAAATGATTGTCTTTTGTACATCTTGTGGGACCACCTTTTACGTGATGCTTCGAAAGAAAAGCGTAGGGCCGCCTTTGTATGTTTTGTTTTCCCCAGTACATCAAAAAATGCAACAATACTTTTCACATAGATTTTATTCGGAAATAAATCATTGAATGTTCCCTTAGAAAGAGTCGTGAGCTTACAAAAAAAAAATAAATAAAAGTCAATCCCTATTATCAGGCACAAATATATACAAAATAATCTTCTTGGACACGGTTACAATATTTTCAGATTAATTTAAAATCATCCTCAATGTTCAAAAGCTGAACAAATAGTCCACCGTACGGAAAATAAAGAATTCAGTCAGTGTTGTTAACAGACGATAACACTCCGTTTTACGGATTTTTTGGCGGTGTTTTTGAGAATGAAGGTATCAAGTGATAGGTTATTTTATATGTTTTCAGGCAAGCACATTTCGCAGAAAAAGTTTGCTTAGTATAAAAAACTTTACCAAATGTGTCTGCTCGCTCTTGCCATGGTGATTTAGTGCCATGCCATAGAGTAAAATTGGATAAGTGTAACTTGCCTAAAAAAAGGCACGTCAGCTACATTTTATTTTCTTATATTGACGTGAAATTTCTATTTTCGTAGGAAAAAATGACAGTTAGACAGTAATATTAATGTCTTGTAAAAGATTTAAAATTTGTCATGATTTAAGTTCTAGTTCAAATTTTTAAGACCTAATACTTGCCGTAAATGTTATACATGATATCTCACACTGACGCAGGCAGAGAGAACACATATTTAAGTTTGTTGCTTGAGACAAAGTATTCCTTAGAGAACATCAAAATTTTAATTTAGAGGGATACAATAGTCGTGAGAGGTGGGAATGGGTCCACTGACTACATTACAGTCATTATTTTAAGATACCTAAAACATTAAAAATGGAAATAGATGGACGTGAAGTTATTGAACGAATTATTTAAAAACCGTCAATTAAACTGCGTTATAGAGAAAAAAAGTAGGCGTGTGCATTTTGGTCACTATCCGTGTTATATTTCGTTTTTTAATTATTTGCAGGCCGTGAATTTTTTTGAAAAATAAATGTCTTGTTTGTACTTAGAACTGTATAATACACAAATCTTTTGTTTACATTTTACAGAATCTTGTTGCAGATTTTGTTCCCCTCATCCACAGCTTAAAAGCAAACGAAATGTATTTCACGTTTCGAAACGTAGTTTAAAAATTTAAAACTTAAATGATTCAAATATTTCTAATCCATAAATTTAACTCAAAACTTGCTTCTAAATAATGTTCTTAGTCCCCCTCCCAGCAGCAAGAAGAATCACATTTTGTGAGTGAAGCCAACCGAGGGAGTAACATAAAGCTATCTACATCGAAAATAGTTATATCTCACATACATTTACGGCACTTAATCGTCCAATGTGGTTGCACGTGAGATACAGTATTTCACCTTACCCCTATACTGTTTAAGAGAGTTTAAGCTATTACAGTGATGATTTTCCATTCTTTTCTCACAGCACTTCTTCAATAACGGTTGAAATGCTTAATGGTAGCTACACACTTCCAATATTTTTCGATTGTTTACAATAGCAGTTATCGAACTTAGCTTTTTAATTGGGAATGCAGCTTTTTTCAACTTATTTCATGATGAGGAAAAAACTTCATATTGTAGAGTAATATTTCATCATGCCTTTAAATAGTAATCTCTGTGTGTCAAAAGTTGCATCATACCTGCTAACAGATATACAATTATTGCTAGTCTTCGAAGATGCTTCATCAGATGTACTATTATTCGAGCGTTAAGGCAATATAAAATTTCAAATGAAGAAATTTGTTTATATAAATAACATGGCAATTTTTTGCAGTTTAAAACAGTGTAAATATAAATTAATATTTATTTGCATTTTTTCCAAACTTAAAACTCCAACCCTCTCAAAGTGTATGAATTCTTCCGAATAATATTTCCGTGTGGTTTTACGGGGAAAAATGTGCACAACCTTTAATTTTAGCAGATATTGGCAATCCTAGTATGGTAGCTTATGTGCATGTAAAAAACGTCATGGCCATCCCACCCCCTTGAAAAACAAATTCCAGATACGCTATTAAGCACAAATATGATTATTTTGCAATTTATTTGCGAAATTAGTATTTTTTTACTCTTGTTCTTTGTTAGACTTCAGCGATTTAACTTAGTTGAACCGAATTAGGTAAAGATCCGACGTAAAACATGGAATAGTATAAAGAACATATGTATATTGTTTTTAAGGACCATCCAACATTAAATTGTTGAAGCTTGCACATGGATAATGAGTGAATTATTGATACCGAACTGGTTTTGATATTTTCTGGGCTGTTCATGTGGGAAATACTGATTTTTAATTTCGTTCTACTATTACTGCAACGAAAATACCAAAAGAAAGCATACAAAGTAAATAGAACCGTCGAAGACCGCAATGCATTCCTGCTTTGCAGGATGCTATTCAAAAAACGCTTAACAGCAGCATTTCGATTTCGTTCGGTTTTCTTGCCAAACATGCTTTACTGTAGTCGCGAATCGGCATTAACGGCCAACGTTGAATATACCTTTAGTTTTGATTGCATTAAAAATATTTCCTGGTGGTTATAAGTTGCAAATGATTTTTATTAGATTGGAATCAAAGTTTCTAAACTTAACGATAGTAGTTAATCTTTGAAGAAACTTCATCTAGGGCAGTTTTTTACAAGCTTTTCATTTCGATTAAATTCATAACTATACAAAAAATTGTTCGCGTCGAAAAGAGCAATTTATGATTAAAAATATAAACTTGAACCTCTTCGGATCTTTTTTAAATTGCAAAAACCCACCTATATGAATTCCTGAGTAACAATTTATCTCTGTGCCAAATTTGGAAGAAATCCGACGAAAACTGTGGATTTGTGTAACGAACGTACACATATACCCACACACCCACAAACATACATCCATTTTTATATATATAGATTACTTAATATTGTCCTTATTACTTTAAAATGGCTGGTATTCGAAAAAAACTACAAACACCATTCAAAAGTTTAATTTTTTCCCCCACAGTAGCGGTAAACTGGTTTGAAATGTCTCTAAACTAGTTAATTTATTCCATTCTATAGTAAAGTGCTTGGTAAAATGCTTAAAAGAAAATAATCGGACCGAAAGCAAGGTAAGAAAAGGTCAACCGGCAAAGTTAACAAAGCGTGATTGGAGATTTACAGTTAAAAAAACTATGAAAAATACACATTTCAGTGCTGTAAACGTTTCCGCAGAGTTATATAAAAACTTATACGTTTAATTTTCACCTAAAATTGTTCGCCAAGTTCTCTTATTAGCTGGATTACATGGGATCTCTTCCCGCAGAAATTTTCTTGGCCGTGCGAAAAGCAGAAAGCTTACGCTTTTCGTCGCAAAACCTATGATAAATAAGCTCAAAACGTTTTGGAATAACGTCTTACTTACACACGAAAATAAATTTATCATTTTGGGTTAAATTGTTGTATGATTGTAAATAGAAGGAAAAATTAGGAACTTATTCTTAAGAACTTAGTAGGACCAATTAATCAGGACGGTGAAGGTGTTGGTGTTCTTATGTGAGGGTCCATATCAGCATCAGATTATTCAATAATATATAATAGACATTTTTTAAAGTGTACGAAGACTTTTGTGAGATAAAATTTCCGGCACTTTTTGGTTTTTGATTTTTAAAAAATTAAGTTTTAATATTTTTAAAAAAATTTCATGTCGTTTTGTTGAAAATTGATCATAGATCTTATAATTAAATACCTGTTACGAAATATAAATTCTAACCAATGGATAAGGTCCTATTTCATTGATAGTCGTAGGTGTACGAGCACTTTTGTCAGCTAAGTAAAACTACATTACTTCTATACTTTTATTAGCCTACTTTCCCAGTAAAAATCAGAGAAAGAAGAAAAAAGCATGAAAGAAGGCTTAATACATCTTTAAAATGTCCGAAAAACAAAAAAAAGTCAAAAATAAATAAAATAGTTAGATAAATATTGAAAAATTAAAAATTGGAAAGTAGGGTATTGAGATGGGGAAAAATGTCTGTCGGTCTGTCTGTCTGTCGGTCTGTCGGTCTGTCTGTCTATCGGTCTGTCTGTCTGTCCCCCCCCCCCTAATAACTTTTGAATGAATAGTCCGATTCGAACAAATTTTTTTTGTTAGAAAGATCTCGGCGAGGACATCTCATTCCCATAATTCATTTTTTGATTTGAACAATTTTTCGTTCAATTTTGAACAGTTCAAAAAAACTTAACATTAGCGCCTACGGGGAAATTCAAATCAAAAATAAATCTTGAACTTAGAAGCGAAGTGGCTTCAAACAAACTTTGTAGGGAAAAACTTTTGATAAAAAACATGTATCAAAAATATCTTTTTGATTTGAACAAGTTTTCGTTCAATTTTGAACAGTTCAAATCTCTTAACATTAGCGCCTAAGGGGAAACTGAAAGTCAATATAGATTCCGAACTTAAAGGCGGATTTACTTCAAACAAACTTTGTTGGAAATAGCTCTTGACGACCTACTCCCGACTCCGACTCCGAGAATTTAGGGGCACCTGACAGTAGGGAAATAATGAGAGTTCTGCAACAGGAGGCGGTGTTGCGGTGTTAACACCGCCTCCCCCTCCCACTCTTCCTCCCACCGCCTCCTCCACTTCCTCCCCACCCCCTCCCGACCTTGGGGTTGACCCTCCCCACGACCGGGGCCGCCGCGAGAACCCGTAGAAGGTGACGAGGGTTTTTCCCGCGTTTTAGATATTTTTCCCGCGTTTTCGGACTTAGAATATTTTGAACTTGTTGTCATGGTATCCACAAAGTTTTTACTTTTTGGATGGCAACACTTGTTTGAGTTTCGGTTTTGGAATGGCAACACTTGTTGTCATGACAACCAGAGTTTTTAGTTTTCGGTTGGCAACACTTGTTGCTATGTTTTAACTTATGCTATGTTTAACGTCGGTGGCGCCATCTATTGAGATATTTCCGGACTTTGAATATTTCTGCGAATTTAATTATTTTTATTTTTACAGAGTGTCGCTGCTGGGAATCGAACACACGATCTCCAAAAGGTCTTAGTAGCTGTCAGATTTAGACACGCGCAAACTGACCAAGCTACTAAGACCTACATATGAGTACGCTAATTGACATCTCAATATAATTTTCACATGAGGTAAATGCACATGGCGCCATCTATCGTGACTTTGAGTATTTTTTTCCGGACTTAGAACATTTCTGCGAATTTAATTATTTTTATTTTACAGAGTGTCGGGAATCGAACACCCAAACTTTGAGTTAGCAAAAACGCATGCTAACCACTATGCTATATTTTCCATTACACTTTCAGTCTTAATGTGAATCTGTACCATGACAACGAATATTACAATTAAATTAATTTTAAAACCATCAGTTAATTCACTCTTTAGTACTAATCATGGCATATCATTAACTGTATTTCAGCTCATAATTGAAACTATCATCATTATTATTATTTTTCATAATAACAAAGTTTTCACTTAAGTAAAGATTTATTTAAATACAACCCATTCGAGATTTTAGATTTGGTTCAATGCTTTGTGAACTTGAAATATATTTTAAACTTTGATTTTCTTTTTCATGCATTTCAAACTTTATCATTTTTATTTTTTTCTAACTTGTTAAATTTTCTTAACTAATTTCTTTTTTCTTTGTCAAATTGACAAATATTTTTTCTAACTTGTAAAAATTTCGAAGAAATAATTTTCTTAACTAATTTTTTTTTGACTTTCATACAACAAAATATTTTTTCTTACTTGTTAAATTTTCGAAGAAATAATTAACTTAAATATTCTTTCACACATTTTGAACTTTAACGTTTTTTCCTGTCATTTAGCACTTTGATTTTTTTTTTCACTATTTTAGCGTTTTTCAATTATTTTCAGTCTTTAACTATTTTCTTAACTTTTTAGTCTTTAACTAATTTCAAGCATTTCAGACTTAGATTATTTTTTCGTGATTTCGATTTTTTTAGTATATTTTAGAGTTTGATCATTTTCTTGCTTGTTTTTACTTTATCGTTTTTTTTCCGATATTTTTAAACTTAGAAATTTTTCACAATTAGTGACTGGAATTGAAACCTCAAATTTTTCAAAACGTTATCATGTCTTCAATTTTTGCAATCATGTCAAACTTGCAATCAATTTACTCGTAGTAGTAATTAACACCTATCATTAACAAATTTTTACGGATTTTAAGAAATCAACTTAATTAATTTTTTCCAGTAAGCAAATTTCGCACTCAAGTTACATTCCAACACTGCATATACGTTTCAAGAGTTTCATTGAATTTATCACATTCCATTTAATTAACTCTAATAATTACTTTTTCATTAATACTTAACTTAATCATTTTATCATACATTTATTCCAGTTACAAAATTATGCTTAAAAGTTATTTATTTTTCTTAGCACAAGAGATTTTTACATGTTCCTACTAAAATGCTTTTCACTCTAGTTTGAGTTTACTAAAATAGCAACTCATTTACGATTTAGATTCATTTAATCGTCTTTGATTCTTTTTTCATTGTTAATATTTTACATTATCACATACGTTATTATTTTTATACATTTATCCATTTAATTTTCCAAAATCTACAATCAATTTACTCTTCGTATTAATTAACACTTATCACTATCAAATATTTTCATGAATTTTAAAAATTATCTTCTTAAATAATTTTTTACTGTAACCAAATTTCCCACTCAAGTTATATTTCATCACTACATATGCTTTTCATGAGTTTCATTTAATTTATCGCATTTCATTTAATTAACTCTAATAATTATTTTTTATCATCGATATTTAAGTTAATCATATTTTCCTTTATTTATTTTTCATGCAAACACTCTTGATGGAATAAAACAAATTTTTAAACTTTCATGAATTAAATCCCCTCTGACTATTTTATTTTACTTTACCATACTTTACTATTTTACTTACTGCGTTTTACTATTTATCATTCATTACAGCTTTTCCAAAATATTACTTTACAACCAACTAATTTCATTAACAGAATTTTCATTACAATTTATAAATTTCACTTTTATTTAATTATTTTTACCTACGCTAAAATAAAACACATCACATAAAAAAGTTAAACATCAATGAAGAACCCGAGAAATGTTAAAATTATAAGTCAAGTATCAAAACTTCATGTCAGCAAATTTTAAAAATAGACTTACCGAAAAATAACTTCTACTGAAATTCATTTCAAAACTTGGAATCAATTTACTCTTAGCATTAATAAACACTTATCATTAAGAAATTTTCATGGATTTTAAAAATCAACTTATTTAATTTTTTTCCAGTAAGCAAATTTCGCACTCAAGTTACATTTCATCACTTTATATGCTTTTCAAGAGTTTCATTTAATTTATCACATTTTATTTAATCAACTCTATTAATTATTTTTGATTAGTATTTAACTTAGTCATTTTATTGCATAGTGTTTTACTTTATTATTATTATTTTTTTTTTCATACAAGCACTCTTGTTAGAATAAAACAAAATTTTCAACCTTCATGAATTAGAATCACTTTGACTATTTCATTTTCCCAATAATATTTTACTTTAACAACTAATTTCTTTAACAAAATCGATATCATTTATTTTAGTCTTTATCCTTTTCGAACGATACATTCAAATGGACAGCTATACGTTAAATTAAGAAACTTAATCTAAATTTTGACAAATTAAGTTATAGCTAAATACTGACTAAAATTAAGTACAAAAGACTAACCTTTTTGGGGTGAAATCCCTCAAGTACCAGCTATCGCGAAGTTATTTAAAAACAGTGAATGAAATTGTAATAAGTGGATTGTTAATTATAACTCAATCTCACAAAATTACAATTACACGCATGTTTTATTTGAAATCGCTGCATACGGCTGTTTGCCCATCGTCGATTTGCAGAAGGCATGCCGTGAAATCGCAAATCAACTCGGCTGTTGAAAAAAACTACCGTAATGCTACAGCACTTCGGATCGTCCACACTCACCGAGACGAATTGAGAAAATGACTTTATCAATATTGCTATCTACCCCTTTACCGATAACAGATAACAAACCCCACGTGCGAGTATTATTCACCACCTGGCCTACGTCTTTCAAGTGATGTCACTGTTTCTGACCAATTAAAATTAGTTCACGTTTCTCAAATATCAAGCACATAGATCGGCAATAGCCTGATGTCTGGTTTTCCAAACAAAATTTTAGATTTTAATTCGTAGTTTCGAATTAATTTCTTTTTCATTTCAAACTTATATAAAAAAATTTCCAGCTTGTAAGAATATTTCTTTCAAAAACAGATTTTTGATTCAAAACAGTATTTTTTCAAACTTGTAATATTTTTTCTACTTAGAAAATGAAATCAAAAATTTTTGTTTTCTTTAATCATATAAAATGTTTTTTAAGAAATAATTTCTCAAACTTGTAATATTTTTCCACTAATTTAAAAAAAAAAAAAATCAATTTTTTTTTTCAATCATATAAAAATAAATTTTTATTCTTACAACAATAAATTTTTCCGCAAAAATATTTTTTTCAAATCAAAATAATAATAATAATAATATTTTTGTAACATATTGTTTTTTTTTTTCCTTTCAATCTTTTTTTTTTCAAAAATTTTCAAACTTACAAAATAAAATTTTTCAACTGAATCTTCAAACGAAATGATTTAATTAAATTTAAAACTCAATATCACTTTACTCTTAGTATTAATAACCAATAGCACTTAACCATTTACTCTTTGCACTCTAAGTATTAATTAACACACACGCATTACAAATAATAATAATAATGTTTAACAAATTGGTTTTAACTTTGAATTTAAGAAAAATAAAAACTATTACACACTTAGTAACATATCTATCGATGTATATTATTTCATGACAAATCACAAATAGGTGAGAATCTTTTATCGATCATGTGACCAACTAAGTTAAGAAAGAGCGTTCTTATCTCATATGAGAATTTATAAGTCTTTAATATTTCTCTTTAATGTAAGTGTATTGATACGTACGAGTTTGTGTATGTGAATATAACTGTGTATTGTTTTCAAACCATTGTCATGTTTAAGCTTTACGGTTCTAATTTTGACTTTCCACTTAGCATTATTTGAAGTCCTTCGCATGCATTAAACTATAGAAATATTACAAAAATTATATTTTCATTCAGTCTTAATTACAAAACCATACAATAAGATGAAGACAACACCGATAGTATAAAGATTACTTACAATAAAGTGCATATAAAAAATATATGTAAGAGTGATTTCAAAGTATAATCCATCAACCATATTCAACAACTCAATCAAAACACAAGTCTCTTTTAAAATGATAAACACAATTTATTCACACACACAGTAAAAGACAATTAAAAAAACTTTCATCCTTAAGTAAAACTCTTCAAAACTTTCAAGCGTATTTTTAACATCGATTGTATCAAATAAATCAGACACATGACATTTTAAACATGGACTATCAACATTCAAAGTAACGAAGTCACGAGTCAAGTTTTCCCAATTAACATTAAAAAGAACCCGTTCGAAAAAAGTGTCGAACTTTCGACCCCTTGTTAATGATTCACATTCATGCACTCTCATGTAAAAAATGAATCCATTATTACAATCCACACATTCTTTTTTAGAAAGGTAGTTTATGTTGCATATGAGCTCATCAAATAGTCACTTACGTAGAGAATCAGCCAGTTTACGAACTTCTTGTGATGTATATGTGCTGATTTTATCACATCGACAATCACAGGGATATTTTTTCTCAATTTCCGAAAGGATGTACTCTTTTAGAGTATAAGTCATAAGTTTGTCTTTGACACTACGTGAGATACAAGGGGACGCGTAGCACAATTTGTCAATCTGGCTTTCCAAAAGTAGAACTCTATCAGGCATCAACTGGAACACTTCTCGTTTCAGTTTGAACAATCTTTGCACACTAACACAGATGTTACCATTCGCACTCGACTCTCCTTTTTTATAACAAAAACGAAATCACGGTCTTCGATTAATTTTTGATTTATATTTTTACGTAGGCTTGAAATAACTGATCTCCACACATCTGGTTCTAAGGAAATACCATCCATAGTTGGTCGAAAAATACCATCTTTCCCACACGTATATCTTCTAATATGCACGCGTGTACGTTTCCGAAAAGCATTCACCTAAAGTGAAAATACAATCACCCAAGTGTATCATATCATCAGGCTGTGGAGAAGCCTCAATGTTCATTTTCATGTTCGTTGCATCCCATCTGTTCATCTTCAGGCTTCAAAGTTTCAGAATGATTTTCACCAGCGTTAGTCATTCTTAACTCTCATAGGATTAGGAGTCACAATACTAAAACAACTTCCTGTGAACTTAAAAAATAAATCAAACTAGGTTTTAACACTAGCTGGTGAAGAAAAATCCTAAGTACATAGAATAAAATTTCACGATCTCTTTCAAAGCTCAGAATCACCCTGAAAATGATTCTCCAAACATCCACTATAAACCAATGAATATTCACTTTAACCAATGAGAAGTGTACATAAATCTCTTGCTACTGACGTCATAGAATATCACATGAACTTTTGAGCAGAATTGTGTTGTTTTACACAGTATTCAGATTTTTAGAAAATGCCAACACTTTGACTTCCAAATTCATCCTGACCTACTACGAGTAATTTTAAGATGGTAGCAGGTTTTCACATCACACCGAATGTCGATGACGGTTTCGCATCTCATGCAAATTGACATGATCAATTACACGTGATTGATCATGTCATGCATGAGATGCGAAACCGTCATCGGCATTCGATGTGATGTGAAAACCTGCTACCATCTTAAAATTACTCGTAGTAGGTCAGGATGAATTTGGAAGTCAAAGTGTTGGCATTTTCTAAAAATCTGAATACTGTGTAAAACAACACAATTCTGCTCAAAAGTTCATGTGATATTCTATGACGTCAGTAGCAAGAGATTTATGTACACTTCTCATTGGTTAAAGTGAATATTCATTGGTTTATAGTGGATGTTTGGAGAATCATTTTCAGGGTGATTCTGAGCTTTGAAAGAGATCGTGAAATTTTATTCTATGTACTTAGGATTTTTCTTCACCAGCTAGTGTTAAAACCTAGTTTGATTTATTTTTTAAGTTCACAGGAAGTTGTTTTAGTATTGTGACTCCTAATCCTATGAGAGTTAAGAATGACTAACGCTGGTGAAAATCATTCTGAAACTTTGAAGCCTGAAGATGAACAGATGGGATGCAACGAACATGAAAATGAACATTGAGGCTTCTCCACAGCCTGATGATATGATACACTTGGGTGATTGTATTTTCACTTTAGGTGAATGCTTTTCGGAAACGTACACGCGTGCATATTAGAAGATATACGTGTGGGAAAGATGGTATTTTTCGACCAACTATGGATGGTATTTCCTTAGAACCAGATGTGTGGAGATCAGTTATTTCAAGCCTACGTAAAAATATAAATCAAAAATTAATCGAAGACCGTGATTTCGTTTTTGTTATAAAAAAGGAGAGTCGAGTGCGAATGGTAACATCTGTGTTAGTGTGCAAAGATTGTTCAAACTGAAACGAGAAGTGTTCCAGTTGATGCCTGATAGAGTTCTACTTTTGGAAAGCCAGATTGACAAATTGTGCTACGCGTCCCCTTGTATCTCACGTAGTGTCAAAGACAAACTTATGACTTATACTCTAAAAGAGTACATCCTTTCGGAAATTGAGAAAAAATATCCCTGTGATTGTCGATGTGATAAAATCAGCACATATACATCACAAGAAGTTCGTAAACTGGCTGATTCTCTACGTAAGTGACTATTTGATGAGCTCATATGCAACATAAACTACCTTTCTAAAAAAGAATGTGTGGATTGTAAAAATGGATTCATTTTTTACATGAGAGTGCATGAATGTGAATCATTAACAAGGGGTCGAAAGTTCGACACTTTTTTCGAACGGGTTCTTTTTAATGTTAATTGGGAAAACTTGACTCGTGACTTCGTTACTTTGAATGTTGATAGTCCATGTTTAAAATGTCATGTGTCTGATTTATTTGATGCAATCGATGTTAAAAATACGCTTGAAAGTTTTGAAGAGTTTTACTTAAGGATGAAAGTTTTTTTAATTGTCTTTTACTGTGTGTGTGAATAAATTGTGTTTATCATTTTAAAAGAGACTTGTGTTTTGATTGAGTTGTTGAATATGGTTGATGGATTATACTTTGAAATCACTCTTACATATATTTTTTATATGCACTTTATTGTAAGTAATCTTTATACTATCGGTGTTGTCTTCATCTTATTGTATGGTTTTGTAATTAAGACTGAATGAAAATATAATTTTTGTAATATTTCTATAGTTTAATGCATGCGAAGGACTTCAAATAATGCTAAGTGGAAAGTCAAAATTAGAACCGTAAAGCTTAAACATGACAATGGTTTGAAAACAATACACAGTTATATTCACATACACAAACTCGTACGTATCAATACACTTACATTAAAGAGAAATATTAAAGACTTATAAATTCTCATATGAGATAAGAACGCTCTTTCTTAACTTAGTTGGTCACATGATCGATAAAAGATCCTCACCTATTTGTGATTTGTCATGAAATAATATACATCGATAGATATGTTACTAAGTGTGTAATAGTTTTTATTTTTCTTAAATTCAAAGTTAAAACCAATTTGTTAATTGTAGGATTATATTAAGTGCTAAAAAAATGCGATATTTTCGCTTATAATTTCGGTTGATAAGTAAAGTTTTATTACAAGTTCCCTCACACGAATGAACAATAACATGCTAGATGGATATTTGAAAGCTTGAGTGGATGATTTGTAAGTATCTTAAACATTATTATTATTATTTGTAATGCGTGTGTGTTAATTAATACTTAGAGTGCAAAGAGTAAATGGTTAAGTGCTATTGGTTATTAATACTAAGAGTAAAGTGATATTGAGTTTTAAATTTAATTAAATCATTTCGTTTGAAGATTCAGTTGAAAAAATTTTATTTTGTAAGTTTGAAAATTTTTGAAAAAAAAAAAAAAAGATTGAAAGGAAAAAAAAAAACAATATGTTACAAAAATATTATTATTATTATTATTATTTTGATTTGAAAAAAATATTTTTGCGGAAAAATTTATTGTTGTAAGAATAAAAATTTATTTTTATATGATTGAAAAAAAAAATTGATTTTTTTTTTTTTTAATTAGTGGAAAAATATTACAAGTTTGAGAAATTATTTCTTAAAAAACATTTTATATGATTAAAGAAAACAAAAATTTTTGATTTCATTTTCTAAGTAGAAAAATATTACAAGTTTGAAAAAATACTGTTTTGAATCAAAAATCTGTTTTTGAAAGAAATATTCTTACAAGCTGGAAATTTTTTTTTATAAGTTTGAAATGAAAAAGAAATTAATTCGAAACTACGAATTAAAATCTAAAATTTTGTTTGGAAAACCAGACATCAGGCTATTGCCGATCTATGTGCTTGATATTTGAGAAACGTGAACTAATTTTAATTGGTCAGAAACAGTGACATCACTTGAAAGACGTAGGCCAGGTGGTGAATAATACTCGCACGTGGGGTTTGTTATCTGTTATCGGTAAAGGGGTAGATAGCAATATTGATAAAGTCATTTTCTCAATTCGTCTCGGTGAGTGTGGACGATCCGAAGTGCTGTAGCATTACGGTAGTTTTTTTCAACAGCCGAGTTGATTTGCGATATCACGGCATGCGTTCTGCAAATCGACGATGGGCAGCCAGCCGTATGCAGTGATTTCAAATAAAACATGCGTGTAATTGTAATTTTGTGAGATTGAGTTATAATTAACAATCCACTTATTACAATTTCATTCACTGTTTTTAAATAACTTCGCGATAGCTGGTACTTGAGGGATTTCACCCCAAAAAGGTTAGTCTTTTGTACTTAATTTTAGTCAGTATTTAGCTATAACTTAATTTGTCAAAATTTAGATTAAGTTTCTTAATTTAACGTATAGCTGTCCATTTGAATGTATCGTTCGAAAAGGATAAAGACTAAAATAAATGATATCGATTTTGTTAAAGAAATTAGTTGTTAAAGTAAAATATTATTGGGAAAATGAAATAGCCAAAGTGATTCTAATTCATGAAGGTTGAAAATTTTGTTTTATTCTAACAAGAGTGCTTGTATGAAAAAAAAAATAATAATAATAAAGTAAAACACTATGCAATAAAATGACTAAGTTAAATACTAATCAAAAATAATTAATAGAGTTGATTAAATAAAATGTGATAAATTAAATGAAACTCTTGAAAAGCATATAAAGTGATGAAATGTAACTTGAGTGCGAAATTTTCTTACTGGAAAAAATTAAATAAGTTGATTTTTAAAATCCATGAAAATTTCTTAATGATAAGTGTTTATTAATGCTAAGAGTAAATTGATTCCAAGTTTTGAAATGAATTTCAGTAGAAGTTATTTTTCGGTAAGTCTATTTTTAAAATTTGCTGACATGAAGTTTTGATACTTGACTTATAATTTTAACATTTCTCGGGTTCTTCATTGATGTTTAACTTTTTTATGTGATGTGTTTTATTTTAGCGTAGGTAAAAATAATTAAATAAAAGTGAAATTTATAAATTGTAATGAAAATTCTGTTAATGAAATTAGTTGGTTGTAAAGTAATATTTTGGAAAAGCTGTAATGAATGATAAATAGTAAAACGCAGTAAGTAAAATAGTAAAGTATGGTAAAGTAAAATAAAATAGTCAGAGGGGATTTAATTCATGAAAGTTTAAAAATTTGTTTTATTCCATCAAGAGTGTTTGCATGAAAAATAAATAAAGGAAAATATGATTAACTTAAATATCGATGATAAAAAATAATTATTAGAGTTAATTAAATGAAATGCGATAAATTAAATGAAACTCATGAAAAGCATATGTAGTGATGAAATATAACTTGAGTGGGAAATTTGGTTACAGTAAAAAATTATTTAAGAAGATAATTTTTAAAATTCATGAAAATATTTGATAGTGATAAGTGTTAATTAATACGAAGAGTAAATTGATTGTAGATTTTGGAAAATTAAATGGATAAATGTATAAAAATAATAACGTATGTGATAATGTAAAATATTAACAATGAAAAAAGAATCAAAGACGATTAAATGAATCTAAATCGTAAATGAGTTGCTATTTTAGTAAACTCAAACTAGAGTGAAAAGCATTTTAGTAGGAACATGTTAAAATCTCTTGTGCTAAGAAAAATAAATAACTTTTAAGCATAATTTTGTAACTGGAATAAATGTATGATAAAATGATTAAGTTAAGTATTAATGAAAAAGTAATTATTAGAGTTAATTAAATGGAATGTGATAAATTCAATGAAACTCTTGAAACATATATGCAGTGTTGGAATGTAACTTGAGTGCGCAATTTGCTTACTGGAAAAAATTAATTAAGTTGATTTTTTAAAATCTGAGAAAATTTGTTAATGATAAGTGTTAATTACTACTACGAGTAAATTGATTGCAAGTTTGACATGATTGCAAAAATTGAAGACATGATAACGTTTTGAAAAATTTGAAGGTTCGATTCCTGTCACTACTTGTGAAAAATTTCTAAGTTTAAAAATATCGGGAAAAAAAAAAAAAAACGATAAAGTAAAAACAAGCGAGAAAATGATCAAACTCTAAAATATACTAAAAAAAAATCGAAATCACGAAAAAATAATCTAAGTCTGAAATGCTTGAAATTAGTTAAAGACTAAAAAGTTAAGAAAATAGTTAAAGACTGAAAATAATTGAAAAACGCTAAAATAGTGAAAAAAAAAATCAAAGTGCTAAATGACAGGAAAAAACGTTAAAGTTCAAAATGTATGAAAGAATATTTAAGTTAATTATTTCTTAGAAAATTTAACAAATAAGAAAAAATATTTTGTTGTATGAAAGTCAAAAAAAAAAAAAAAAATTAGTTAAGAAAATTATTTCTTCGAAATTTTTACAAGTTAGAAAAATTATTTGTAAATTTGACAAAGAAAAAAGAAAATTTAACAAGTTAGAAAAAATAAAAAGGATAAAGTTTGAAATGCATGAAAAAGAAAATCAAAGTTTAAAATATATTTCAAGTCCACAAAGCATTGAAATAAATCAAAAATCTCGAATGGGTTGTATTTAAATAAATCTTTACTTAAGTGAAAACTTTGTTATTATGAAAAATAATAATAATGATGATGATAGTTTCAATTATGAGCTGAAATTCAGTTAATGATATGCCATGATTAGTACTAAAGAGTAAATTAACTGATGGTTTTAAAATTAATTTAATTGTAATATTCGTTGTCATGGTACAGATTCACATTAAGACTGAAAGAGTAATGAAAAATATAGCATAGTGGTTAGCATACGTTTTTGCTAACTCAAAGTTTGGGTGTTCGATTCCCAACTTCAACACTCTGTAAAAATAAAAATAATTAAATTCGTAGAAATAAAAAAATAAAAATAAACCTCTCAATAGATGGCGCCATGAACGTTAAACACCGCATAAGTTAAAGCATAGCAACAGGTGTTGCCAACCGAAAACTAAAAACTCTGGTTGTCATGACAACAAGTTCAAAATATTCTAAGTCCGAAAACGCGGGAAAAATATCTAAAACGCGGGAAAAACCCTCGTCACCTTCTACGGGTTCTCGCGGCGGCCCCGGTCGTGGGGAGGGTCAACCCCAAGGTCGGGAGGGGGTGGGGAGGAAGTGGAGGAGGCGGTGGGAGGAAGAGTGGGAGGGGGAGGCGGTGTTAACACCGCAACACCGCCTCCTGTTGCAGAACTCTCATTATTTCCCTACTCATGACCTTTGCCGTGAGAAATATAAAATTTCCAACAGTCAAATGAACGAACTCTACTCGCGGCAACATATAATTGCCCATGCGATTTTTTTTTTTTTTTAATAAGAAGGTGGTTTTATTGAAACTTCAAGTCCTCCTTCACTCTGGAGAATTATTTATTTAAATGTTAAAATTGCGAAAACATAATCAAAATGAAAATATTTTAAACGCCCATAGTTACCCAAAAAGCCTCAATAATAAATACAATGGCAAGAATTTCAGTTCTTTACGCTCAAGCGAGAAATGGCAATACATAATATTTTCCAGCAATTTCTTTGCGCTAACTATGTCGCGTGGAAAAGCAAATGAAAATGAATTTTCACTAACTTATAATTGCTTCTAGCTCCTTTCTAGTCATCTTGGCGGGTTTCCGTTTTTTAACCGGGGGGGGGGGGGGGGTACACGTTTTTGGAAGTATTTTTCACGAGCTTTCCAACCATATCAAGCTCGAAGCACTAAAATGCATTTTTCGTGTAGAAAAAGCGGCTTAAAAATGAATTAAAACTTAATGTTTCACGCTTCCAACAATGAATTTCAACAATGGAAAAGAGATAAAATTTTTGAGTCTCGTTAACTAGAAAACGCTTATAACTTTCTTTTTCCAGTGGATTTAGGTTATTGGACCCTAGGCACCTTGACAATTTCTTCGTTAGGAGTATTTTTTAAAGATTTTTCCTACCATATCAAATTCGAACTAGTATGTTGTGGCCATCACGAAACTTTCTTCTATATTTTTCCTTTTTCTGATCCCTCCCCATTCTTGACGAGGAAGCAATATTCATAACAAAAACAAAATTACACATGCAAAAACTTGACGACCATCCCAATGTCCGAATTATTGTAAAAACAAAACAAAGAGCAAAAATTGAAAGTTACTTTAAAAGCCTTACTTGAATTAATTACAAATATTTTATTTATTAACAAACATAAGATGGCAACAGTTAAAAATTTTAAATCATTGAGATAATATTTCCGATCATTTCCATACAATTAAAATCACGAGAAATACGCAGACGACAATCTATTACGATTTATCTTTCTTATTGTTGCATTAATAAAACTATTTTTATTCGCAAAAAAAAAAAAAAAAAAAAAAAAAATCAACACCTCTTGGAGCGATTGGAGTCAAAATTGAACCAAAGCCTGTTTACGTATGGATTCACATATATTCCAAATTTCAACCAGAACGTAGCATTACTTCTTGAGATAGGGCACTCACAATGGAAAAAAAGAGCGGGCGATTGCGCTACCCTCTTTTTAGCTGTTGACACCAAAATAAAATCAGCTCTTATACCCACTAAGGGCTACTTGTCAAAACATTTTTGTTTGATTCCGTTCGTTATTTCTTGAGATACAGCAGTCACAATTGACGACAAAAAACGTTCTATAACTCAACCCCCCGTTTGAGCTATTGACACCAAAATTGAATCAGCACCTGCTCCAGTTAGGGGCAACATATGGACCAAATTTTGTTTGATTCCGCCGGTTACTTCCTGAGGAATAGCAAGCACGCTAACTCAAAAAACGTCCCATTGCTCCACCCCCCCTTGGAGGAATTCACGCCAAAAACCAATGGGCACAAGTTCACATAGGGGCACATATGTGTACCAAATTTCGTTCAATTTCATGCGGTAGTTTTTGCTGTAGAGCGGCCACAAAAAACTGGTCACACACAGACGTGACACACACACACACACAGACAGACAGACATTTTCCAAAAATAGTCGAAATGGACTCAGCACACCTCAAAACGTTCGAATCCGTCAAAATTCGAAATTCGAAAATTTGCACGAATCCAATACTTTCTTTTATATATTAGATATAGAAGAAAGTAAAAAATTGGACCATCCGTTCGCGTGGAAAGAGCCCTTTAAGACGAAAATGCGTTTTTAATTTAATATCTCCGTTAATTAGCATTCGATTTCAAAAAAAAAAAAAATATTGATGACACTAAAACTCGACAATAGCTACCGAACAAAAAAAGATTGAAGGAAATCGGTTCACAAACAGAGGAGGAATCGGTACCGAAAGAAAACGACTTGCTTACTAATGTATTGGATACCTATTAATATATTCGATTTGCCGTGTGCTAACACTTATTACGTAAAATTTTTTGTATAGATCAATCTGCACCAACTATTTGCAAACTTTGAACAAGCCTTCGATTTATTCAAAGAGGAGACTCGTTATAAAAAATTCTCTGATTCCCCCAAATCAGTTTTCTGATATTCTTATAAACGAATAATGGTTGCTTTTGATCTAATGTTTTGTTCTTTGATTTTACTTTCTTTGAAGAGAAACAAATTTTGTGATTTTTGTAAATTTTATTTAGAACGATGCATATTTTATCCTCTTTTCTCGTATCGTGTTTTGATAACGCATTTTAATACTGTCGATAACTTAAATTCATTTATTATTGTCAGTTTTCCGTTCATTCGGTTTTTCTTTCTTTCTTTCTTTTCTTTTTGTTTTGCTTTGATTTATGTTTATATTATTTAGGAGGGGGAGGCAATTATATAATGAAAAAAAAAAAGGAGAAAGAAAGAAAAAAAAAAAAGAAATATTTTTCTTCAAAGTTTTGTATTTGATGCTGTATGTTTTAATTCCTTAGTCTATTTTTGTCAACGGCAGGAGTGATTTTTGAATAAGGTAGTTCTCTAATGTACTCCAACAGGTTACAGCCGCTCATAACAACAGATACTAGTGTTTCAGATTGAGAATAATTTATGAATGGACCCATGAATAACTTGTTTTGATATCTATTTACGTATCTAAATTTTTGCTCTTGCATTGCAGCAAATTATAAAAATTGAGCAGGAAAGTGAATTACAATTCACTCCATTAAACGACAAAGAAGGAAAGGAAAAAGAGTAATTGAAAACAGAGCAGTATTTTTGCAGGGGTGTCTACGAGGAGAGAGGGAGACGCAGCATGCACCATTGAGAGTTGTTTTCGGGATTTTTAATTTTTGAGGATCCTGTTCTTTGAGGGTGCTCTACATTACTTGAGGGGGATGAACCATCGCTCTTAGAGGGTTGGATACTCACCCCTGATCAGGGCCGTGGTGGCCTGATCGGTAAGGCTTCGGACTTGTGACCGGAGTATCCCATGTTCGATCCTAATCAGTCGAAGATCCACCATCTTCATTAATGGTGACTGGGGCACGTTAAATATGCTCGTGGTCACAAAGTCCTCCAAGTGAAACGATTCCTTCGGTTGTGCTGGACCAGAGATTGCTCTGTTTCTGGTTTGTATCAAAAATTCAGAGCTGTCTTCAGGGTCCCATCCAACTGGTTAAACCACAAATAGTGGCAGGTATGGGAGGGGGTACCCTGGAGCGAAAAGTGGAAAAGTCACCCCTGATTCGCAGAAATATTTTCTTGTGGGCTCATTGGCCATGTTCGACCCAGGATATTTCTAATTATAGTTTCGTCTGACATGACAAGACCTGATCGTTTCTTTGAAGTTCTGTAAAGAAACCTGAAGCAGGTCTGATGAAAGGTGAACAAGAAACTTTCCGGATGGAACACTGTCTACAGGTTCAGAAGAAAATAGTTCTGTTATCGACGCCAATTGTGAAAACCGTAATTTTTAAACTCACAACATTCATCTTTTCAGGTTTCGCCCATATCGGCACTTCCTACCCTCGCCGACCCGGTGACACGGCCATGTTGCGCAGCCCCGGTTTCCCCCCTACGGGAGACAACGCCCCTTTGTGCTGCCGATTCGCGACCCACATGCATGGTCACGGCGTCGGGACCCTTCGCTTGGTGCTCAAGAACGAAGACGAGAGCGACAAGGACGGTCTGGGAGATGTCCGGACCGTCCGGGAGCAGCTGGCACCGAGCACGAGTCACCTTGTCTTCACTCAGCCCTTTCCGGTTACTTTTCATTGCAATTGTTGGTGAGTAAAAGAATTTGTTTTATTTATTTTATTAATGCCGAGCATTAGAGCCTAAAATCACAATGAGATGGCTCAACACAACTATTTAAATTTTCAAAGGTCACTGGTTGACTAGAGGCAGATAAAGTACCATCTGGGGAATCCACCGCGCTGATTGTATCAGAGATTGTCTAGCAACAGCCTAGGTCCAGTGAGACCTTCAAAGAGAGCCACTTCTGTTTTCTTTGGATAATCGTGAATGGTTCTGTTTCACCCCCAGATCCCTCCATCTCTTGTTAAGTGCGCGTTGCATCCCATCCTGTTGTAAAATGAATTGCACATTGTCGTTCTTACATAAAGGATCAGTAAAACTTCTCAGATAAAAGCAACACCCATGCTACTGGAACATTGCGAACACGGAGGAGTTTCGGCCCGGCTGGCATTTACCCTTGGACCCTCCAGTTACGCCTTACCGGTCAGGCCACCACGGTCACTGACTACCGCTAAAGCACACAGACCGCCAAGCTTGACTATTTACTTCAGCGGTTTCCAATCAGGAAGGCGTGGAATAGTTTTAAGAGGCGCACGGCAGTTGTTACCAACATATCCTTTTTAATACAAAAAAAAAAAGATCTTGTTGCCAGATTATGGCAACTACAAGGGGAGGAGCTAGGTGTACAGGGCAACAGAGACCCTAAAGAAAAAATTATCGGCAGGACTTTTATGTTAATGTACCAATGCAAAGCTTCGAAAAATGGAAATGATCCACCATATGATCTGGCCAGAGGGGCACGGAATAAGTGAAGAGCAACTCCTCTGAGCCTTTGTTGAATGCAAACTCCTCTGGTCCACGGACCTCCGGGAGCATGGTCCTTCCTCCTGGGTGGTGGCGTCCATGTCGTCCTGAACCGACTTGATTTTCTCCCGACCATCTCTACTGTGCAATATCCTCTCTAGACAAAAACATTATCTAGCAGCCAGCATCCATCTCCTGGCATTAATTTGAATTTTGTCGTCTTGAGTTCAAATTATGTTCTTTGCAATTATGGTTGCTACCTAAACCATTAATCGAAACAAAAAGCTCAACAAGTATAGGGTCCCATCGCAATTCGTGATTGTGAAACACATAATTTGAATTACAGATGTAGAAATTCAAATTGATATTGGGGGCTGGATTTTTTTTTTCTTTTTTATGATATTTTCTTTGAATTTCTAAGGAAATCAGTTTGGAACAATAGCTATCGACGATGTATCTTTCCGTCCTGGTCCTTGTCCTGTGGTACCTCAAACTGCAGCAAAAGACGTTGGAGATTGCAGCTTTGAAGATAATATGTGTAGCTGGAACAATCCATCACCCCAGGTAAGGTTTCTCTTTCGATTTCTAATTTTGACAACTTGTTCCTTTTTGTGTAAAATATATTAAATTCCTAATAAATATAGATTTTTTTGCCATTAAATTATTGCAATATAATTAGATTGTTTAAAAAGAGGTTGGCATTGTACAGAGTGATCATAAAATTCTTCACTAACTCAGATATTTGGTGATACAAAAGCTGATATACGACATATACTTGTTTCAATGAGGCAGTTATATTTTTTTTTTTTTTTTTGTAAAACTACTTGGTCAGTAAGGATAATTTAAAATAAGAACTAAATAGAATCTAACTGCATTGCCATAGGCGAGCTTATTATAAACTAGCGGTACCCGCACGGCTTTATCCATTGTAGAAAATTAGAATCACATTCGGTTCGTATGTATGTTTACAAATAATGGGTGATGAATTTCTCGCCAATATGCTATGCTAATTTGTTCGTCCATATATTATGATTTTCTTGTCCATGTTATGATAGTTCGCTGTGTAAAATGGGCTTAAAATGGAAATAGAAATAGCACAAAATTGAATTTTCGAAAAAAAAAAAAAAAAAAAAAGCTTCGAGGTGCACACTCTCATGCTACAAACTATTTTTTTTAAACCAAATTTCATGAAATCGACAGAACGGTTTAGGCGCTGTGTGCGGCACAGAGATCCAGACAGATATCCCGACAGAGATCCAGATATCCAGACAAACTTTGAGCTTTATTATTAGTAAAGAAGATAACTTTTGGTGAGGTGATTAGGCAGCATAGGGGGATATTCAGTGAGTTGTACGTAATTCTGTCGATTGTTCTACAGATATCCATTGTTTGAAGCTTACACTGAAAAAAAAAATGCTTAGCTAGCCAAGTTTGATGATTTACCTTTTTCTCTCCAGTAGATCTTATGCAAAGTAGTTGGTTTCAACTATTTTTATTTGGAACGTGGAACATTTAGTTATGAGTTTCTTCGTCCCTGCTATTATTGATGCGCAAGTAAAATGTTTTCAACTGTCCCCATACACTTTTTACCCAGGAGTAATTAAAAAATAGGCTTGTTATACACTTCTTATCCCTTTAGAAGAAAAATTGAAGCGTATCTGACATTAATTTAAGGTGTAATTTAATTCCCCCATTTTTCAATTAAATTATTTCTGGTTATATTTGGAGGACTATCCACTAGGGTGGGCCGAAAAAATCGAAATTCCGCAGAGCACTTAGCCTTTGCGTGGAAAATGTGTGACTCCCTCGCACTAATTAGTGTTCAACAATTTCGTGACTCTGAGTTAATGTCTTCCGCTCTGGCAAGAGACTTGAATTTTTGAGATTTTTAGAAAAACATCAAATAAAGAGAAAATTTACAAAATATTTTCAAGTTCACTGAACTTTAAGCCGTAGTGCGGTAATTTTTTAACCTCCTAACATAACATTACTGAGTAAAATTTCAAGCCTGTCAGTTCATTTTTTCTGCTCTGGCAAGAGCCCTGAATTTTGAGAATTTTACATTAAACTCCTTAAATACGAGTGACACATTACAAAGTACCTACATACCTAATACGTTGCAATACTTCGATTTTTTTAATCACATCAACGACATCATTCCACTCCTTAACCGGGTTCGTCGTTTAAATTTTAGGGGGAAGGGTGTCAATGCTCCCCCTACTTTGGAAAACTGTCGTTTTTACATATAAGTGGGCGTGGTTTTGTAATTTTCCGATAAAATTTCATTAAGTTGACGCCTTTTATCCCTTACCCCCTAGAAAAATTCGAAACATTGGGCCAGTCTTTAAGTTTGTCAACTCTTAACACAAATTATTATGCAAAGTTTCTATCTCTGAGTTAATTTCCTCTGCTTTGGCAAGAGGTCTAAAATTCATTTGGGGGGGGGGGGGACATTTTTTTAAACCGTGTGGCTGTTGAATTGGGTAGAGATTCAAAACTTACAAGGTCATTTATTGTAACCTAATTGCAATGTAAGAACAAGTTCGATATAAAAATCAATGTTTTTATACAGTTACAAAAACTCTCAGGGAAATATGCAAAAAATTATAGGGCTCGACCGATGGCATTTTTTGACCGATGGGCCGATGCCGATTGTTGGCCGATTGTTCAAAGATGGCCGATGGCCGATGGCCGATTGTTTTCCTCCAAACGGCCGATTGCCGATGGCCGATGCCGTTGGCCGATGCAAAAAAAAAAAAAAAAATCAAACAGATATAAATTGATAAAATTGTCAGGGATTTAAAGGATCATTGATTCATTTCACTTTACTTCCCTTCTACGAATAAGGACTTGTAATCACAAAAAAAATCTGATTTTGACCTAAATATCTATTTTACGATCACCCAATTTAAACTTCACAAGTTTTTTCGGCACATCTGCACATGCATATGCACCTAAGAACATGTAGATAACCGAAATATCCATTTTGAACGCCTCCTCAGTTAATTATCGCAAATTCTCTTCTGATGTCTTCACGCGCGTGAACTTACGTCACTCAAAAACGTTATGAAATAGTAAGTTGAAAACTTATACGTACGTAGTATGATCTAAAAGTTAGAGGACAAGTTGTATAAAACCTTACCCTCAATAGTTCACATTACCGAAGCACATCTATCTACAAAATAGTCACCTTGAACGACTATGCACTTCTGCCAACGTTTGTATAGCTTTTAGAAGCGCTCCTGGAAGACATTTTTCGCAACCTCCTGTAAGGCCTCTTGCGCTACTGCTTAAACTTCATCGTGGGGAACAAGGTGACATACATATTGAGGATGCACTGTTCGATTGGTCAATACTCTGATCAGTGGCGTAGCTAGACCCGACTTTCGGGGGGGGGGGGTTACTTCTTTCATATATATATATATATATATATATATATATATATATATATATATATAATATATATATAATATATATATATATATATATATATATATATATATATATATATATATATATATATATATATATATATATATATATATATATATATATATATATATATATATATATGTATAATCGCTTGGAATTTTTTCCTTTTCTTCTTTTTTTTTCTTTCACTTCTCTCTTCTTTCTCTCTTTTTTTTTGAGACTAACTTTTCGGGGGGGGGGGGGGTTTGTCCCCAAAACCCCCCCCCTTAGCTACGCCCCTGACTCTGATATGACAAACAAAGAACATAACGTTTCGTCGAACTTAGCTCTGTGTGACTTTTACCTGTTCCCAGCAAAAAAAAAAAACATTTGCACGGACGCCGCTTTCTTCCGTCAGGAGAAGATAAAGCTGCATCATAGAAGGTAGCGAAAAATGGTTTAATCTTTTATGAAGTTTTACAAACAAGTTTAAATTAAATTCTTGAATTTAAAAATGATTTTCTGAAATTTAAAAAATTGCATAATAGAAAATGCTTGAAACTTTTCTATAAAAAAACGAAAATAACTTATTCATTGATTTTATATAAATACATAAAATAGTTAGTTACAATTAAAAAAAATCGATCGCAATTAATGATACAAAAAAGATGGCGCATTACCAAATGGGGGGGGGGGGGGGTACCCTCTGATTTTGCAGTAACTCACACTTCGGCCCCAACCTCGGCCTATTTTTTTTAGTACAGAACCGCTAAAACCAACGCCTCGGAAGAGTTTCTGAATCTATTTCAGCACTTAGGAAGAAAAAATTCAAAAGTCCCTTCGATTTCCGAATTATGTCACCATTCAAAACGTCTTTAATCAATTTCTTACATTAATGCTCTAATTTCTTTCTAAACAATAGATAAAGTCTGAAAAAAAATTCTCATAATATTATGAATGGTGTTAGTTTTAAACAACTCAGAAGTACAATTAGAGTTTAATTTCAGAAATTAAGGGAGTGGGAGGAGGGGCACGCAAGTGTTCTCGGAAATTCAAAAAATAGTCGTAAAATAGAGTTCAAAATAATCATAAACATTGAGCGGAAAAACTTTTTCAAAACTTGCACCCGAGTTTGTTTTCACGTGCAGTGGCGGATTAAAAATATAGTAAATGTTGCAATTGCGCGAGAGGTCCCATAACCATAGAGGCACCGTAGGAGTTACAAAAATGCTTATGATAAATGTTTTACAACTTCTGGGATAAAGAAATAGGGCCCCAAAATGTATTTCGACGGGCCCCAAACTTGTAACTCCGCCGAAGCGATACAGAAAAGACTGCATTACTGTGATTTATATTACAAATATCGAAAAATTAAAAATAACCGTCGGCTCAACAGGAATCTAACAAAATGACACAAAAATCGGTTTCGCCATCTCATGTTAGTTTCCATGGTCTCCAATGCGGCAATATATCACCAAATGATCGTCAGTCTGAGACGCTATATTAGTTTTGCATTGAATAAGTAATTAATAGCCACAAAAAATGAGTAAACAGGCTTTTCAGAACACCCAATCGAAAACAAAAAAGGGAAGTGCACAACTGGAACGTACGCATATCCAACATGCGAAAACTTATTCTTCTACAGTTTACCATTTTAGAGTTATGACTTATGAGAGATACATACGTACATCCAACAGCAAGAAACAACGCAATAATTAACTTATTTGGTACCTGAATGCAGTATCAAAAACTCTTTCAGGGGTGACTAAAACAGAAATTCATACTGAAATTTAGTAAACAATTTTATATGAAAACAACCTTTACTTTGTATTAAAAGGTAAAACATCAAAGGTTCTTTTTTAAAAAAAAAAAACATCGGCCAATTCCATCGGCTTTTCGATGTTTTTAAGGCCGATGGGCCGATGTTTCCTGCAATTTAACATCGGCCGCCGATGCCGATGCCGATGGCTAAATTGTTGAACCATCGGCGCCGATGCATTGGCCAGGCCGATGCATCGGTCGAGTCCTAAAAAATTAGAACTGTATTTAAGATATAGATTTCTATTCATTAAGGGAAAATTATAAAATCACTTATAAAGTTTGTTAACACGCATTATTAAAACTACAAAATGTACCTTATTCGAGCAATTGACGGAATCAATTATATATTGATACATTTTCGGTAAGTATCTTGATGCATGAAGGAATTCCCACGTATGCTTTGCTCCGTCTCTAATAGAATAGTTGGTTTTTATTTTAAACCAGGATGTAGTATATATACACTAATAAACTTGACCTAGATTTGAAACTCAGTTGGTTTTTTTTTATATATATATAATTGAAGTGTACAATCTCAATGTTCTATTAGCTGTTTTCAGACAGTGAGACACAAAGCGCACCCATATCGCGGTTAGTACGATAAGGAGAGCATGCGCCTTATTTTACGGCATGTAATATTCATCATAAATATTGTTGTCGGCGGGTCAACTTGCAATATGATGGCTTAAAAGAAACTATGGGATGCTTTTCAGAGTCGCACAGCCTTTTTCTAATTTTACTGGAGTAAGATTCGGAGTCTGATGTTGAACCATCAACAAACTGGAAGAGATGCCACAATGAGAGTTCGTAAAGATGTAAAAGGAGGAAAAAAACAGTGGAAGAGTCTGTGAAGCTTTTGCTCCAACTGGCAAATGATTCTAGCTTTTAATCTAGTGAATTGAAAATATTTTGAAATATGCATCATTAGCACATCTAAAAAAAGACTTCCTTATCATTTTCTCTGTATAAATAACGAAATAGGTCCTACTTCAGTAACAGATCTTCAGAGAGGCTCGTTATTTCGATTTTTTTCCAGAGGGCCGGATAAATAGCGTAAACTCAATGAAATTTAATCAAAAACTACAAAAACACGCCCACTTATATGTAAAAACGTTAGTTTTGTTAAAGTAGGGGGGACCATTGACCTCCCTCGCCCTAACCACTTAAAGGAAGCACCTGGTACAAGGGGTGGTCTTATGCCGTTGATGTGATTAAAAAATCAAAGTATTGCAATGTATTAGGTATGTAGGTACTTTGAAATGTGTCATTCGTATTTAAGGAATTTAATGCAAAATTCTCAAAATTCAGGCCATTTGCCAGAGCAGTAAAAATGAACTGACAGGCTTGAAATTTTACTCTGTAGTGTTATGTTAGGAGGTTAAAAAATTGCCGCACTAAGGCTTAAAGTTCAGTGGACTTGAAAATATTTTGTAAATTTTCTCTTTATTTGATGTTTTTCTAAAAATCTCGAAAATTCAAGTCTCTTGCCAGAGCGGAAGATATTAACTCAGAGTCACGAAATTTTGAACAGTAATTAGTGCAAGGGAGTCACAAATTTTCCGCACTAAGGCTAAATGCTCTGCCGAATTTCGATTTTTTTCAGCCCACCCTACTATCCACTTTTCCCGGCATTTTTCTTACTTTCCAGTAAAATAAATAAACAAATAAGTAAAACAAAACCAAAAATTTAAAAATAACAACGACGATAACTGTAAAATAAAATAAAAGAATAAGATAATTCTGTACCTCTGAGCCAGAACAACGTAAGTCGCATAATCGCTTCTTTATAGGAGAGATGGAAAACGTTTTTCTGGTGAATGCAAGGGATGAACGTGCGCTTTTTAAACATTGGTAAACAAGTACAATGTTTTTTTTTTTTTAATTTTTAGGATTACGTACGTTCGTATGGCTCGATGAGGATTTTAAATGCAATGCACTAATAAATGAAAAATCAAAATTTTTGGACTTACGCTAGTCTAACTCTGAGGTGCAGAATTGTCATTGTTTGTTACTTATATTAGTAATCCAGTTTTATTTAAAATTTCCAGGACAACTTGGACGATATCGACTGGGCTCGACAATATTCCTATGACCCTAGTGGTCCCCCCAGTGACCACACCCGTGGCGATAGCAAAGGCTATTTCATGAATCTGCTCTCGGCTCGTGCACCCAAGCCGCAAAGTGGCAGCAAAGCATGGCTCGTCAGCTCTCGTTTCCGACCTTCGGCTGTCCCGCGCTGCGTGTCCTTCCACTACTGGATGCAAGAAAGGCTCATCGATCCTCAGGGACTCAGCCTGGGTAGCCTGAGAGTCTTTGTGAGGCTCATGCTTCCAGGCAAACCTCTTATCCCCGTGTGGAGATTGCACAACCACCAGGGCGAGCGCTGGTTCCCAGCCCGGGCACCGATTCGCGCCCAGAGCGACAGCGACTTCGAGGTGGTTTTCGAAGGCACCTGGGGTGAAGGAAGGAGTGGTACCATAGCTCTGGACGATGTGGTTTTCTTCGATGGCGACTGCACCACGGAGCCTCTTGGAGCTGCTGCTGTGTCTGGAGAATGCTTCTTCGAAGAAGGGACTTGCGGATGGATCGCGCTGCCAGATCCTAAAGAAGATGATCCGTCGTCCACCACCACTGAACCAAAAGAGAATCCGATTAGCAGATGGAAGCTTGCTAAGTCTGATAACAAGCCAGCTGGTCTGTCCGACCACACTTTTCATTCTCCGACAGGTTATGTGTTCTTTGATGTATTTCATGCTCATGAGCCATTGAGGCCTATTCTCAGAAGTCCACTGCTTGAGCTAAGTACCGGTGGTGTTCGTTGCTTAGGATTCTGGTTCGTTGCATTTGGAAGAAGTGAAGCAACAGCCCTGGAAGTAAGTAAACCCTATGCAAATATCAAACATTTTATAAGTAACATAGGTAATAGTTATTTTTATTCTCTCGCAGTTAATTGCTTTTCTGTGTCTAATGATCAAGAAAAAGATAGAAAAAAAGCTAAGAGTACGTACAGTACAACCTCGTTTATACGGACTTACTGGGACCAAAGTCAATCCAGATAAACAGAAATGCGGATAATATGGATAAAAAGTAAAACACATTCGTAAATAAGCAGACTTATCTTTTATTACAGCAAAAAACGATGTTTTGTAACAAGCACTTTGTCACTTGCAGTTCAGATGCGTTGGTGTTGGACAAGCACACCAAATGCGCCATGTTGTTTAGAAGATTAGTATAATTTATTGCACTATTTATGAAGGAGCTGTACATTTAATCAAAATAAAGAACGAATATTTGACTTATTTATAGTTCCGTTCTTGCTACTATAACTTAAAACGGTTGTTTAAGTTAATATAATTTTTAACTCTACAAATTTGATCCAATAAATTGGAGATTCGGATAAACGGGGACCGGATATACGAAGTTCTACTGTACGTAACGATAAATTTGTGATCTGGTTTTTAAAAAAGAAACAACATTATCAAGTCCTTTTAAAGAAATCTTTCAAAAACTTTAATGCAAAGGAAATTCCCTGCTGATGACTGAGAAGCATTAACATTATAAATCACACTGTAGATAAAAACTTATGTTGGAAAAAAAAAATGTGACGATGGTATTCTTGAAAGATGCTATTTTGAGAATCTACTGATCGTGTTCTTGGAGCATCAGTTACGAACTTGATATTGACAATACAAGACAAGCCTGCTCACTACTAGTCGAGTGCCAATCACTAACCTTACTTGTATTTTTTAAGTTTAGCATCGTATTTGTAAGCATGTTTCGATGATCATTTAGATTTTAAAATTTCTTTAATGCCAGTTCAATCTGCAGGCTATTATTGTGGGTTTTTTTTACTTGTGTCGCAGACTGCTGAATGAAATTCTGCTGTTGGGGTAATGCAATGGAGACGTCAAGTCCCTGTCGCTTGTCTGCCACAGTCATCGTTCAGGCGTTAACAGGCAACATAAATTTACAAATGTCAGTCCGTGGCGACGTCACTATGTGACGTTACGGTGACGTTTTCACAACACTGCGAAGTGACAGGTCTTTAAATACTTGTTGCGACGACGTCTCAGTGAAGGGAGGATTCAACTTCTGATTTTGGAAAGTGTCATCTCCGGAAGGAGGTTTTAAGTCTGTTGCGAATTTTCAAAATATAAGTCCCCAACACGCAGCTTTACGCTATTTTTGGTCATTTGAAAAGGGATCATGACCCCTTGACAACCCCCTCTATTGATTCGCGCCTGATCTCAGTAAATTCACGCATTACATGTTACAAATGTCTCACCGTGGGAATCTAGTGAGATGTCACAGTTCTTTTATCTTGCACATGTGATCAGTGTGATGTTATGTAACTTTGCCGTAACATGTTGTGTTATTAGGGATTTTGCTGGCATAGCAGATCAGGATTAAATTAGATACAAATCACATAGTTAATCTCTAAAAAAGTAATACGAGTGAAGTATGCCTAAAACGATTAAGGACACAGTTTGAATTTCTGATGAATAATTCACACTAATGTTTTCGAGCGAAAATGAATGCACTAACTTTTTCCCCTTATCTTGCCAATTATATTTACAGTTACTTATTTCAGAACAAAGACATAGACTACCTACCACAGGGCTCTTCAACCACTGATTCAGTAGTCTAGCATCGGTCAGCGAAAAAGTTGAACCGGCTCATTTTTATCTGTTCGCTTTAAAAATTGTACCTGGGGCATTCCAAGGTATTTTTGACATTTATGTAGAGTCCGTAACGTGACCTTTTTTGCCATATTTTTTTAATTTACTGTTTGATTAGCATATTATTTTATTTTGATCTTTTCCTACCAACACATCAGCTCAAATTAAAATAATTTGCAAATCAAACGGTAAATTAAAAAGTTATGGCAAAAAAAGGTCACGTTACGGACTCTACATAATGTCAAAAATACCGTGGAATGCCCCACCTATGAAAAATAATACAGTATTGTGGCAATTAATTGGGAAATGTTACTGTAATTATTATTATTATTATTATTATTTTTATTTATTTATTTATTTATTTATTTTGCTTTATCGCACGTAAGCGAACGAATAAGCACACAAATTCAGCTCAGAGTTCAAATGACAGTTATTGTCAAACTAGTAGCTGTTTGTACGCATCAGATAAGCAGGCATACAAATTCTTCCTCTAAGCAGCTAGAAGTTGGCAGTGTTAGTTACTCGCTTGTTGTGGGAGTAATTAGGGTCATGGATATCAGCCCTCAAACACGTGCTAAAGTGATTGCATTTAGAAAAAACACTTCTAAAACGTTAGAAGAAATAGGGAAAATATGTGGAGTGAGTAAAGCAAGTGTCGTTAGGATATGGCAGCGGTTCAGGACAATAGGAAAGGCTGGGACCGACCGTATTGGAAAATGCGACAGAAAAAGATCAACTTCGGCTCGTGAACAAAAATTTACATCGAATGACTGTTATGACTTATGAATCCTCGATTAACTAGTTTTGATCTGTTTAAGTCCCATGGTGGCAGCTGATGTTGACATTGCACCTTCAACGGGGAGATACAGTCGATTCTCGACTGTATCTCCCTGAGGGATGCGTTCAAGGACCCCTCGCGTAAGTCGAAATTTCGCGTTGTGGAAAAGGGTTTGTATAAAAACTTTTATAAACATACTCGATTATTTTAGACACTTGTAAACACCTCCTCAAACTGTTAAAAACCATTTCTTAACTATACATTACTGTTTCTTACATAAAAAACCGAATTTTTATTTGTTTTTAAAAAAAAACCGTTTTATTCAACATAAAATATTGCTACGATGCAAAAAATCAATGATTAATGGGAAAGAAAGATAAAAAATAAACTAGTATGGTACGTTCAGTATGTAGTAAGAAAAACAAATACACTATAGTTGTACTGTACAGTAGATTGAATAATGATATTTGTATCTTAAAAAAGTGAAGATGATGATGATTTATGCTGCGTGATCAAACCGTTATTCTTATATATTGTTAAATACGCAATACAGTTGCTTCACTAGTTCTTTTATAACGTTTCCATCTATCCCTCTTCCTGGTTTCTTAAATTCTCAATACAAGAGCAGCTTCCATTTTCATAATTTTTGCATTTTGCTTAGATTCTACTCGATGAACTTTTACGGATTTCCTTTTCCTAACTTTCAATTGTACATACAGAAGATTCACTCATACCTAATTGTCGGGCTACCTTCGAGGCATTTTATGGATGTTCAAGCACGTAATCTTTAGCTTTTCTTTAATTGTCAGAAACTTTCTCTCTTTCTTTCTATCTTCACAAACTTTAGATAAATCAGCTCTCTTAGGTGTCATTATATTTCAGTAACTTTTACAATTAGAATGAAAGAAATAAAAGGGAAATGAGGAGTATTTATTTGTATAAGCGGTGTTCAGACTGGTACGGTACTAGTAACTTCCGCTCTCAGTGATGCTAAAGGGATGAAGGTCCATTCACGGGGGGGAAAAAAAGTTTCTAGTAGCCAATAAAAAAGCCGATACTTACACACCGCGATTCCTTTCGAAAATTTTCGTGTTGCGGGCGAGGAATTCACGTTAGGTCAAAAAAAAATCTTTACTGTTGAAAAAATCGTATTATAGCCATTTCGCGTATGTCGGGTCGCGTTGTAGCGGGAGTCGACTGTACAGGCTCTTGGAGCGTGAACGGAACGGTGTTTAGTTTAAAGTAATCAAAAAGTAATTAAAAATTAAAGTAAACTGATCGTCTAATTGAGTAGGATCAACTAGACGATGCCCGTCGCAAAAATCTTATCAGTTATTCTAAAGTTGCTCTACTAGATGTTTGTTTTTACTGCAAGAAGAGTGCCCTCGTAAGAAAGCTACACTTACAGTATTCTATTTAGATCGTAATATAAAATGGCAGACAGACGATATCCATTGCAAAAGGCTTATCAGTATTCATAAAAGTTGCACTACTAAATATTTGTTTCGACTGCAAAATGAGTGCCCTTGTAAGAAAGCTACATTTATAGTATGCTAGGTGCATCGTCGTATAAAAAGGCAGACAGATGATATCCATTGCAAAAAGCCTGTCATTATTCATAAAAGTGGCACTACTAGATGTTTATATTTACTGCAAGATGGGTGACTTTGTAAGAAAACTATATTTACAGTATTTTAGATTCGCTGTCGTATAAAAGTTCCAAATAATTATCAGTAATTATTTAAAAAGTTGTTTTGTTTTTGTTTTTGTTTTTGTATTTTTTCTGCAAGGGTAACTTTGTAAGAAAATTACATTTACAGTATCCCAGATTCCTCTTTGTATAAAATTAGAAAAAGCTAAACAGTAGTTCGAAAATTTTTGCTTCTAAATATGTATGTATTTTTACTGTAAGATGGGCGACCTTTTGAGAAAACTGCATTTACAGTATTCCTGATTCAGAATACAATTGCAAAAAGCTGATCAGTAATTCGAAAAATTGAGTTACTAGATGTTTATTTTTACTGCAAGATGGGTGACTTTGTAAGAAAACTACATTTACGGTATTCTAGAGGTCGAATAAAATTGCAAAAATCTTACCAGTAATTCAAAAAGTTGTACTAGATGTTTATATGTTTATTGCAAAAAGGTTGCATTTGCAAAAAAAAAAAGTATTAACCATATTCAAGGTTTATCTTAATTTTAATATATAAAAATCTTCTGCGCGGACGTTTGTCACCATAAGGCTTTTAAACGGCTGGACCGATTTTGATCAAATGTTTTGTGTGTAATTACGTTGTGGCGAGCATGGTTTCGAAGCGCGATGGACCGAATCGGAAACGTTTTTGTTAATTCATTAATTTAAACATTGGATGGTTATATCTCCTAAATGATTAATATTTATTTTAACCTATTGTTGAGCGAGAACTGAAATAAATATTTAACAAGTTGCCAAAGGACAATAAGAAAGCTAGCTCTGCTTTTTGTACTGAAATTTCCTACTGTGATATATGTCAATTGAGAACAGATAAAACGTAGAGAGAGAGAGAGAGTGAAGCCTTCGTTTCTCTTGAAAGCAACGATTTTAAATCCCGTGATATATTTTAAACTAAAGTACTAGAAGAAATCGGGTAAACGTGTTTTCTTTCGTCGTAGTTGAATCATGTGGCCGGATCGGTGCTTTAGGTTTTCTTAAGCAACATTTGTTTCTCTCCTCAAATCCAGCTGAGTTTCGGCACCAATGGTAAGTACACTTCAAGGATTATAAATCTAATCAGTGCATAATTAAGGGAAAAGATAGGGGAATTTAAAAGACGAAACAAATTTTATTTTAGTCCAACGGGGTAGCTCTGTACACAAAAGATCAGTGCAGTGGAAGATTTTTATCTTTAGTGGAAAGAACAAATTAAGCAATATATAAAAATCACCCAAGTACGCAAGGAAAGATAGCAAGTGAGACAAATGCTCAGCGAGAGAGCGGGATTTAAAAGTTTTCGTTCAAACGATCGGACCGCTAATCGGTCGGAAATTCACTTCGTTTTATGATCGATTGAATTACAGTAACGTGGTGGCTTGGCGACTTTGGCCATAAACAATAAAGTTACGTGAATATTTTTTTACATTTTAAAGCTACTGTTAATGTAGTTTATTGTAATTTTGTTTTATTTGGCGAAATAATTTAAAATACAAAGAATTGTTTTTGGTTTTTATAGAGCATTTAGTCTTTTAGTTGAAGAATGTTTATTTTACATCAGGACGGGAGAGGGATTTTCGCTAATCCAGGAAACTGTTTTTACTTTTATCATTTTTTAAACGATATCCTTTTGATTGTTTTATGCATTTTCAGCGGGCGGGATTCGCAACGGGATTTCCCGTTAGTTCTAGATGGGTAGTTAGTTTTTAACACTTAATATCTGAGGACGATTTTTATCCTTTGAGTATGATTGAAGGAACAAATCATACAATCTATGAAGAGCTTTCAAGTACGCGAGAATAAATCTATACTATTATTATAAAGAGAGAGCGATGATTTTTGTGTGTTTATATGTTCGAGGTAATCTTCGGAACCACTGCACCTGTTTGAAAAATTCCTTCACTATATGAAAGGTGCTTTCTTACTGACTGATATAGGTTATAATTCGAAAAAATCCGATAAATAATTCTTTTTTTTATTCCAATTTAGGCCCGAATTTCACATAAATTCCCGAATATGGGAGTGAAAAATTACTTGCACATATTAATACTATACATCGCTGAAAAGTGTAGAATTTTCCGCATTCTAAACAATTTGTTTCAATGTTCTAACTTAATTACGGCGGGAGTAATTTGCCTTTTTTAGCTCGAACTTTTTTTGGCTTAGCTGAAATTTAGGCACTACTTTCTTCATTAAATCTATCAATAAAAAGTGAAGGAATTGTCCCACAGTTTTCTTTTTGACACCATTGGAAAAAGCGACATTTTTTACTCCAGATACCTCTCGACCTTTGTTCGAAAAACTTAGCTTCTATCTTCAAAGGAAAAAAAATTACAAGTAAAGTTTTAAATCAAGTGCGAAAAATGTCATTTTGATTCAGGTTGTCAACCATTTTATTTTCGCGTTTCCACGGTTACGCTTTTTGAATCCATTGTTTCTTTCCTTATTTTGCATTTAATTTCTTAAACTTATTTTATTTCGTGTTTCCATGGTTACGCTTTTAAAATCCATCTTTCGCATTTTAATTTCTTAAAAGTATTTCAATATCTGTCGTCATTGTTTGGAAGGGTAATTTTGCACGATGTTTTTCTTTTTTTTTTCTTTTATTTAAGCTTGATTGTTTAATATATGTCACTTGAAGAATTTTTATTAACAATGTATGCCGGGCAGCGCAGCTCTTAATGTATAAAGATTTGAAAGCTACTGTTAAGCTTTGTGAGTACTGTTAAGCTATGTGATTTGAAAGCTATGTGAGTTTATACTTTTTTGTTTGTTTGGCGAAACATTTATTATTGCCAAAGAAAAAGCATCCGCTTCACTCGCAAAAAGGCTGGGTTCCGGTAGCGTGGTCGTTAGGCGCTGAGCAGTTCAGTCTAGGATTATTGTTTTAAAACACCTGTACGACATTTTCTTCGACACGATGATTTTTGAATGTTCCACGGGATGTTTTTTTTTTTTTTTTTCGTTAGCCGGAGGGATTATGATAGCGTGGTTGCTGGGCGAGTTTGGCGATAAATAATAGAGTTGCGGAATTATTTTTACATTTGAAAGAAATAATTTGATGTCTCTTTTTGTTTATTTGGCGAAATATTTTGAATTGCAGTAAGAACTGCTTCACTCGCTAAATAGAGTTTTACAGCAACTGTAAATCTAATTTAATGATTTGACGAAAAGTTTTAAATTCCAAAGAAACTTTAAAGGTTTTTTTTTTTTTGAAAAGGTGTGTTCGCATTTTATACAAAGAAAAATGATCATTTCTCATCAGAGGGGGAGGAGGCGTCAATTTTTTAAATTCAACGGACTTCCATTAAATTTTTAGCACGGACATCGCAGTTCGGGTACTGCTAGTCATCCTATGAAATGGTAAACTCGCCCAGGGATTCTTAACCACTAGTACAGCCGACCGGCAGTGATCTGTGAAAGAATATGACCGGGCGTTGGAGATCTGCTCGCGTAAAAAAATCCTCCTTATTCAAAAACATGAAAATCTTAACATTTGATACGATGCTTTTAATGTTATTTCGAAATTATTTTGCATACTTTTTTGTGATTTTCCTCAAACAGGTTTATGAATTTTCATAAAATAATTAAATGATTACTTATCCTTACATTTCGTTATTATTGCAAGTAAATCAAAACATAAATCTTTCTATAAACGTATGTAACAGTCACGTAACAGCTAATAATATTTTTTAAATAATAAAATCTAAAAAACAAGATTTTTTCAAAATTCATTTTACAAATTCTTTTGATCCGTGGGTCTAAAAAACAGTTAAGGAACGCTAATCTAAAACGTACAAAGCATAGGTGAAAATGAAAAGAGATGTTGGGAAAATTAGCATGCACAATAATGTAAAAAATAAATTACATTTTTTAAAAATTATTTTTTTGCGATAAGAACTCTTTAAATTAATAAAATTTTTTGATGCAGGTCATATACAAGAAGTACTAGAGCAGGGGTGTCCAACCTTTATGTACTTTAGGGCACCAGTCGAATGGTGGGAGTCACTCATTTTTTTCCAATGCGAGTTAATAGTTGGATAGTGATTAAACGAGTTTATGGACCCTCTTATTACAGCTACATAACTGTTTTTTCCCGGTAGCTCCAATTTCGTGTAATTCATCTTTCTCCATAATGTCTCTGGTTAAATTCAAATACGTTAACCAAAGAGGGTCAATTAGTTTCAAAATTAACATTATCCATTAGACTACATCCGGCCGTTAATTTCAAGTTTGATCTCGTATATTTCAGAAATGAGAATAGGTTTCGGACTCAATGTTCGCGCATACCTAAAGTTTTTAGAACCGTTTAAAAAAAGAGTTCAATATGCGCAACCTGTAGCAAGGTCTAAGAGATATGCTAGTCCGTTCCGTGTTCAACGTAGCGTATCCTCATTAGCTAGTGCAATTTCTGCTGAGATTCGAAATAGAAATTTCTTTAAATCTCCATTCTGGAGACCTCGCAACCCAGTAAATGGGTCTTCCTTTGCCAATCAAGTGACCAGGAAATGTGTTGTCCAACGCGTTTTTAACGATCAAGGCTCAGTGAAGAGAAGTTCCATGTCACACTGGAAGGTAATTTCATGCTGTTAAAAATATCCTGAAATTTGACGGTAAAAAGTACTGCCATCCGTGCTGCCAGTACTTTTTACCGTAAAATCATATTTTACAGTAAAATGTCGCGGTAAAAAGTACTGCCGTCCATGATGACAGTATCTTTTATCGCAACATCATATTTTACTGTAAAATCTACGGTAAGAAAAAAACAGAATGCTGTGGCTAGTTGGGCAACGAAAAAAGGACAAGATCCAAGTACCCGGGGTCCGAGTCTGGGATCCTTCCATTCGCAGACCGGTTCTCGAGCCCCTACACCAGTTGGTGCTTGACGTGATAATGGGGAGGGAGAATTGCACGTGTCGATCCATAAGTGACGTGGTGTGCCTATTAGCACTGTAATCGCTTACTTTTTCCGGTAAAATTTTCATATAAAATTTTCTGTAGTGTAAACATTCTATTTTACAGTAATATTTACCGTAAAATTTTCATAAATTTTTAACAGTGCAGGTTGTAGTTCTTCCACCCTTGTATGTGCAAATGCCTGTAATATGTCTAGATAAACAGTCGATGTTACTGTCGCATGTACGAAACAGTTATGAAGTTGACCTAGCAGCAAGTTTATTTCTGAACTGCTCTCAGTTTCTATGTTAAAATGAGGGTTCTCAAAACCTCAGATCCTTACATTGTATCAATTCTCATGAAAGTATGATTCATCCACAATAAGTATGCTGCAGGTTTTGCACATCTGCATCGGCGCATCTGTGCATCTGCGTTAAATGGCTACTAAAACTTAAATTGTGTGTGTGTGTGTGTGTTGACATTTATATCATCTTATAAGGTAACAGCACCAGTAACAGACAGTCGTAAGTTTGGATTTAAATAATAAGAATTTTAGACGGGTAAAACTGCAACCCATGAATATGGTGCAACCATCTGTTGTTTTTAGAGTGAATTTTATGAGCCAGTTGGTATTTACAAGGCAGTGGTGGAAAGTTATGAACAGCCACCACAAGGTCTGCCAGTGTTTCATATTCATTTGAATTTAATAAGGTTTTAGATCTCAAAATAAAGAACTTTTGCACATTTTGAATAGAAAAGGGGAATTCTGTCCATTACTCATCCTTTCCTTATCCTATCTGTTGCTGGGTGTCATCGCATTTGTTGGTGTCTCTTACTGGGGGGTCGAACTTTTTTTCGAAATTGAGCAAATAAAAATAGAATTAACTCTTTCAGAGGATCCAGAAACAGCCAACATTAGATGAGATGTAGTTACATGAGAAAAAAGGACTTTTAAAAGTCTAAATACATTAAAAGGCTCAGAAAATTGAGTTAACCTGAGAGTGATGTCTTAAGCATGTCTGTTACTGGTACCGTTATCTTACCCATATTAAGCAACTTACCTCAGCAGCTCACTTCTCATAATCAAGAAATCCCGTGTATTTTTACCAGATAAAAATTCGACACATGACACACAATATGATGCTCAATATCCTTTCCTGTTTTTTCTAGGTAGTTCTTTTAGATCTGAGTGACCCTGAGCTACCGAAACGAACGGTGATCTGGCGATTGGAGGCACGTAATTTTGCAAACGCAAGTCGTACCGAATGGAGTTATGCCCAAGTCAGTGTCGAGTCTCGCGGTGATTTTTTGCTTCAATTTGAAGGACATTCTTCTGACGGTGGGTTTGCCGTCGATGACCTCAGTTTCTATGATGGGACCTGCCACGCTAGACCCCCAGCAGCGGTTGGCAAAGGATAGAATTACGAGGAAATATTTCGAAAATTCATGAATTATTTGTAAGAGTCTTGATCATTAAAATACTGGAAACGTCTGATGTCTGATCATTTAACTACTTTTTTTTAAAACATACCAAATATAGGAGTTGAATGAATATATTTGAACTCGGTTAATACGAAATGTCAAAAATCCAGAAATGTGTTCGTATTAGCCGTTATTTGTAACAACCGTGAATGATTGATGCTCTGAAAACGAAGAAATGCTTACCTATATTTAAAAATTTACTACAATTACACATATTGTAATCTAATCATTAGTACATTCAGAAAAAAAAATCACTTATTTCTTACAAATGAATGCTTTTGGAAAATATTGAAAAAGGAAGATGATAATCGACAATCACAAAATGTAGTAATCCACGATGGAAGATGAACAGTTTTAAACGTGATCGTATTAAGAGAGTTCAATTGTACTCTTTGCTTGAAAAGTAAAATATAGCAACGTTTAACTGCACAAATTTGCAGATTACTGCAGGCACGTGTTTCAGCGTTACAAGGAACATCAGTCGAGGTCTTTCCATTCATAAGTTCTTTTGCATTGAAAAATGCGTTCATTTTTGTAACTCCGAAACACGTGTAAGCAGTAATCTGAAAGGTTGTCCCCTCACTTTTCAGAGTTTACAATTAATGATGAATTGAAAAATGTTTTTCTATTAGGGGGATTAATTTATTTCCTACAGTAAAAACTAAAATTTTCTAAATAAATGAACTTTTCTCATCTTTTTTCGTAAGAAGGGAACTTTAAAATTGGAAGGGGATGTTCTGCGGTGGCTATCCGTATCGATTTTCGATGTCGTAGTCCAAATTTTTAGAAATTATTAAATCCGTAATATTAAAAGGCAGTAATATAGTCCTATTTTGCAAAAAAAAAAAAAAAAAAAACAACTTCAGGGGGCCACGCTTCCTAACCCCTACATTTCTTTTGCCCCTCCCCCTTTTTTGGAGCACCAGCCGCCTATACGCACGCACACACACAGTGGTCAAGGGAGGTGGGGGGGGGGGTTCTGAATGTTCGTTACTGATGATGTAAAATGCTTTTCCATGTGGAAATGATGTTCAGCAACTTTTTTTTTTAATTTCATTTCATTTCAAAAACTTTTTTTTTTCTATTTCGTAATCGTTCTTTTGTAACAAAATCGTAAAAGTATAATTTTCATGGAATTTTCCTACACATTTAATGAAGAACAGTTAAAATGATCGTCTCTTTAGTGAAAGCATTTGGGCTCCTCTCGAAACAGAATCATTGCTACGCCACTGCACACACACATACACACTTAAGACAAAAACAGCATCTAGCCCTAAAAGCATCCATCCCCTGGCACTAATTTGAATTTTGACACCTTGAACTCAAATTAGGAGAGCCATTTGTAAAAGCAAAAAAACCCAACGAGTTCTATCTCAATTTATGATTGCGAAAAACAAAATTTGAATTCAAAATATCAAAATTCAAATTAAGTTTCTATAGAAAAAAGAGTTTATAAGCCCAAAAATACATGCAGTAATTTACGGACATAGGAGAATCGAAACTCCGAGCATCTCTATAGTCCCTGTATAGGGACTCTTTAAGCAGGCGCGGAACTATACATTTTGGGCCCCCTTACAAAAAATCAGCACGGTTTGCTGTCTACTGGATTCCCCGGGGGTCCCATACATGGGCAAGTTACTTCGGTGACAGGAACAAGGGACTCTCGGGGAGTGATGTCTACTGGATTGAAAAATTCGGTGACGGGTACTTTGACACTCGGGGATTGATGTCTACTGGATTGCTATGTCACTAAGGGCCGAGGGTCACGCGGGGTCTGTGGGTACGTAGATCCAAGCCTAATTCCGACAGTAGCGGATCTAGCCGATCATTTTGCAAAGGACCATTCCAAATTTTTGAGCAAACTCCCCAGAAATTTTATTTGAATGAAGTTTTGAAAACTCAATTTTAGGCTACCTTTAGAGACGTTAGGTGAGGGATTCAGGAATCACCCTCAAACATGTTCTAAATTTGGAATTTCCGAGTAATTTTTGAAAATTAGAGTCCCAAAAACAGATTTTAGGCTATTTTTTGTAATGTAAGGAGAACGGTCAGGGTTTGGATCAGTCCTGGATCTATAAATTTTTGCTCCCAGCAACAAAATCTGTTGGGCCTCTCCCCAGAGGCCAGCAGTGTATATTTGCAACGTTAATAAGTCTTCGTGATAGTTGTTTTTCAATTTCTTGGGCCGTTGGGCTTTTTAAGGAAGTGTCCCCTCCCCCCTGAACTGCGGGGTCTGCAGGTATGTAGATCCGGGTCTGGTTCAGGTGCTGACCCCAAAATCCCCCCCTTTTTTTAAAATGTAGCTTAGAAACCGAAACATTCTTCCGTTATATGTTGAGAAATTGGGAGAGGGTGCGGGTGATTTTCTATAGCCTCTTCTGCATATTAAATAATTTTTTGTTAACTTTTTTTCATTGATCTGATAAAAAGCATGCAACAGTTTTGAAGCAGAGACTTTCATAATCACATAGATCAAGCTAAATATATTTTGGAAAAGTCCGCAAAAAAAGGAGGACATTTATACTCGGGAATTTGTGTTTGAAAAGCAGACTTTTTATAGTTACACTCTTCTGAATCATAAATGCCGGCGCCCAATCTTCCTAGACCGGTTTAGCATTTGTACATACAATGTTCAATTTTGTGTCTCGCTTGCTTTGTTTTGTGTTTAATTTATGGTGGGTGCTAGCAGTTGAATAAAAAATGTTTTCTTCAATTACTTTTGTTGAATTATATACATTTTTTTGTCCATTGCTAGCACATAACAGGAACAAAACAGCAGGCAATTAGTGTGACATTAAAAGAAAAATGCCAAACAAACTGGGCGAGAAAAATAAAATGAGATGAAATTTCTAATACAAAAAAAAAAAAAAAATCAAACTCGAGCAGCGTAATACAACCAAGGATAAAAAAAATCTGCCGAAAAGGCAATATTTGCTGACATTAAAGAGAAAGTGAGGGTGCTTGGAATCTCCCCTTCCTGGAAGTATTTTGTCATTGAGGCATTAACTCCTTAAGACCGAGGCCGGCCCTATACGGCTTTGTAGGTTAGATCCGAGACCGGCCGTACCCGGCCGAGTTGTGGGAATGCAGGGGTGATGGGTAGAAGAAGACCCCTACTGTGAGACCTCCCTGAAGAAGATTCTTTCTTCTTGCCGATAGCTATTTAGCAAGTGCTAGCGACAATTGCATTGAATGGGGATCTGCTAATGACTTGAGGTTGCTTGACTTCCTCAAAAAAATAGGAAAAGACGAATCTGCTCTACGATTTCGTTTCAATTTCCTGCACTTTTAACTCTCACTTTTTCATACCACTCTTTAAAAACGAATGCTATTCTAGGGTTTATAAATTTATGTACGAAGTATCATAAAATTGATACAAAACAACATTACAAGGAACCTCGAAACACGGGTGTGCAATTACTACTTACAATATTTCGCCATCTATTAACCTTTTTTTTCATTATTTTTATTCTCAACCGAAATGTACTTATTTCTTTCCAGTTTTAGAAATTTAAAAGTAACACTTCGCAAATCAGAGTTTGGAAAGCAGCTAAACAAATCTGCCTAGAGCTTTAACGAGCATGTGAAAATATACTGCGCCCCACCACACAACTGTTGCCCAAACAGTAGCGCCCCACAAAGAGTGATAGAGGAGGTTATAATTCTACAAGAACATAAAACTACATAAACACACATAATATGTAAAAATGTATGCATGGTTCGATCAACTGCAGTAATCAGGTCGAACAGGTGACTAAAGAAAATGCCTTTGCTACTAGTTCTCTCAGAATGGGCGAGAGAAAAGAATTTCGTTACGATATTATACAATTTTTAATCTAGCGTATTATCACTTTACCTTTAGAGTTACAAATTTTGAGTAAAGTGATAATTACTAGCAATATCATTACTAATAATAAAGCTGAAAGTCTGCCTGGATATTTTGATCTCTGTCTGGATGTCTGGATCTCTGTGACGCGCATAGCGCCTATACTGTTCGGCCAATTGTCATGAAATTTGGCACAAAGTTTATAGCATAAGGGTGTGCACCTCGAAGCGATTTTTCAAAAATTCGAGTTTGTTTTGTTTCATTCGAAAATACTTCTATTCAAATTTTAAGGACATTTTACTCAGCAAATTATCGTAAAGTGGAAGCGAAAATTACGAAGTTATCATAACGTGGAACAGTAACATTGGCGAGAAAATGAACATAGCAAATGGGCGAGAAATTCATCATCCATTATTTGTAAATATACAAGCGAACCAAATGACCTTTTATTTTCTACTACGGGCAAAGCCGCGTGGGTAGCACTAGTAATATATATTTGCACTTCTAAGAACTCAATCTCAAAACAGCATTTTCTAATTTTCTTCTGAACAACATGTTATTTATTAATTAGGAAAATTCAGTCATTTTGTCAACATGTAAGTTTAGAACCATGATTTAAAAAAAGGTGAAATCTACTTAAATCTTCAGAAACAGCTGTCTGAAGTGGGATAAACAGAAATTTCTAAGGGCTACTTGACTTTGAAATCATGTCATTTGGATTCAGGTGCTTTGAGGGAACTAGCATTTCTTTCAAAGGCAATAATTCAAGCACAATACAGAAATAAATTAAGATTAGAACCAGATCATTGAGTTTTATTGCAAGAATCAATCTTGGCAAATTTCTACTAAGTAATTGAGCAAGTTGCATATTATTTCAGCCGCTAAAGTGTTAACTCAAAGTTTTTCTTTAGGCAAAGACTGATGTGTTAAAGAAATTAAAAAAAAAAAAAAAAACTAAAGAATGTAATTCTAGTTGCGCTAATGATAATAAATAATGTATAAAATTGGTAGGTACAGTTTTAAAGTTTATCATTATTATTTTTGTCATAAGGGTGCACAGTCAAAAATCTTTTGACTGTGCAATCTGAGTACAATAATTACTTCTTTTGGGGATCATAAGTTCAACAAGAAAATTTTGAGTCGCTTTGGTTTCAATGATTGTTACATGTAAAACAAAGACACCGTAAAAGTTTTAACGATTGATTGAGCTTGTTATTAACTTTTTTCAACTACATTTTGCAATATATATGTTAATACTTAGGTACTTCATACTTATGTGGCATCTCTCCCACATTATGAGAAGAGATGCCAAACTTTTCAAAACTGTAAATAAAGAGATGTTTTGTTTAGAAATGTTTTTGTTTTTTGAATGCCGAGAAAATTAGCAAGGAAGCATACGGTAATCAGGGGGAAGTGGCGTGAAGAGACCTTAATTCTGGCAGATGAAAAAGTAAAAAAAGGAGAACTATCGAAAAATGAAGAATTATAACTTTATGGAACGCTGTGGGAAATGCTACATCAGGTTTTAAAGCTTGTGGAATAATACCACTCAATCCTAATGCTTTTCTGATCATGTCCTTGCTATTTCTGGTTTAATTCAAGTAGCTACTTTTGAAATTCCTCCTGAAAGTACTGCCTGTCCAGCTCTGTTTCCACATCAACTTTCAGACAAACGTTCACTTAGTAAAGAAACGCCTACAAATATTCTTGAGAAGTCTTATCTAATCCCTAAACTACCTAGCTCGACAGTGAAGCGAAAATACGTTGCTTGTGTGTGCACGGAATGTTGGAAAAATTACTATTAAAAAAGAAAAGAAAGAAAGAAAAACTGACTGGATTGAATGTTCCTTATGCTAAAAATGGCTGCATGAGTCATGTACAATGTACTGTAATAATTCTGGTATGGAAATAATCCGCAAAAAGATCAAAAACAATAAATAATAACATAGATGGCATTTCCCCCACACTATATAAGGCGTCTCTCCCACACGTTATGGGAGAGATGGCCTGTTGTCAATCTACAATTTTATTTGTTATTTCTTTTTTATTTAAGTCTAAAGCTCGTTAATAATAATTTTAATACCTAATAATAGTGTAACTTCAAAATAAAACAAAGGGTTCAGTTATATTGCATCTTTAATTTTTTATTTAATTTGTACAAAAAGTATGGCGTCTTTCCCACTTTTACCCTATAGAGATAGACAGACAGTTGGTAGATAGATTTAAATATGCTGATAAATGTCTCCAGAGATATAGATGTTGATTGAAATTATTTTTATACTGCCATCAAAATTATTTGAGCAGCCAGCGAAGGATGCATTCTTGGAGTAAGAAGGTGAATGGCATAAAAAGCGAAAAAACTACTTGCTGAAGGCGGTTAGTAATATTAAAATGTTTTTGTTTCTTAAAATAAAAATGCTTTATAATTAGTCAGAGCATTATAGCCTTATTTCAATCACCAAATAAAAGAGAAAAATTGAAAAGATCAGTTAGGAGTTTTGTAAATGTTTCGGTTGCTAATATCTAAATAAATAAGTAGTATTTAAATAATTTGATAAGTAATTAAAATAACTCCATGTTTTATAATTTATTTCTTCTGGAGAAGAATAATGGCTATGCTCAAACTTAATTAGTCAATCGAAATCGTGGGAAATTCTTCCAAAACTGTAAGCTACTAGAAAAGTTAGGTATTTTGTGGCGCAGGCTGAATATGATATCCCAAAAAAGAAAGTGATTAGTAATATTATGGGTAGGAATGAAAGGAAACTCATCTGCGAGACCACCGGACAAGTGACAGTGATGGACTTGTCCCCTCTGGCAATGCTATAACAAGGATTGATAGCGCATAACTTGTGAAGATGTCCGCTTTTCGGGAAGAACGGGAAATGAGGAAACTTAGATCGTTGCTTTTTATTCATTCTACCTTTTTCCTTCACGCGACTTGTTCTATTTCCCTCTCAGTTTGTGCAAATTGATTTAAATCGGAAACGTGTTTCCTATTTGAAAAGAACATCAATTATCATTAGTTTTATAAGTTAAATTATTGCATGATAAATCTTAAGCTTGTGCTTGAACAGGAATTTTCTTATTTATAATTAATTTTTTTTTTCTTTGTTTACCTACTCTAAAAATAAAGAAAACAAGATGACTGTTATGCATCTCGACATAAGTTCAAAAGCTATCGAAGAAACGATAAAGGCATTAGGGCAATGGTGAAGAGCTCCACGCGCCCGAAGCGTGAGTGATTAAGGTGACAGCTAACCACGCCTATTGCAATTAGCAAACAGAAGAACTGAAGAAGAGCGGACGAGGGGTCTTCAGAATGGACGGTTCCATTTCTAAAATAGCTTAGGCGAAAAAGTCAGGACTTAACTGTGGCAAAATTTCCCCCCGGCTCGGTCTTAAAGAGTTAAAATTCTAATTTTAAGCTATTTTAGACGTATTAGAGAAAGGGAAGATTCATTAACTCTCCCTCCAAAATCCTCATTTTAAAACTATCATCACGATATTAACCGGGAGGAGAGAGGGGTTTGTAGGAAGGGTTGGAGGGAGGAAATCGACTGTAATTGAAACGCCTCAAAAAGATCATTTAAGTCACTTTTAGGCAAGTTAAGCGTTGGGTAAGTTGTTATCTCATCAAAAACAACCCTGTTGTAAAAATTTCCCCGCCAAGAAAACCTTTAACTTTTCCGCACAAAAAAGAAAGCCTTCATCCTAAACCCCAAAACCCTCAGCCTTAAAAAGTTATGATATCTAGCTTGCCCGCCAAGTATCTGCCAAACTATCATCCTCCCTGTTCTCCTCTTTCATCACATCTACTTCCGTTAGAACCTCCTTTTAAAATCCTGTAAGAAATTGATAATTATTATCGTTATCGAGATAAAAGGTATTTAAGTCTCCCGAAATTTTAAGAAAAGTGGCGAGGGATTGAAGGTACCAATTTCTCACAGACGATTTCCTCGTCTGCATATGGCAGGACATCCATACATACAGAGCGTGAGAAATATGTCTGTCCCCATCGAAACTCGCTAAATTTGGAAGAACGAGACTCGCTTTTCTTAAAATTCCCATAGGCTTTAAAATCTCATACATATCGACAACGGGAAAATATTTTTTGCGTCCAAAAACATGTATCACAATGTTCTTTTGATCGCTACTTATTTAGATTTTTTAATTGTAACACTGTCATGTTGTTTCCTGGATTAAGGGTAGGGAGATTCAGAAGCTGCGCTTCCTTTTAAAAGAACATTTTAAAGCTATCGTAAGCAATGTTAGACAAAGGAGAGGGACGAGGAGGTTCCCCATTTGTTTTTAGTTTTTAAGGATACATTTCTTTCGCTATTTAACATATGAGATAAAAGATAAAAATACATAAATACTTTTTTTTGACAGTGATAACGTCAGATTCAAAAACTACTTCTATTTCGATAATTATCGACAGCAAAACCGTTTGCTGACAGGTTCTGAAGAACGTTATAAAAATAAGCAAACTAGCGGTTTGACGTTGATTAGTATTACCGAAAATTCAACAAATAATCAAGCCAGCTGTTTGCCAATTGCAGTTATTTGCAAATTAGTATGTAGTTATATATGTGATCGGAGCAAGAGGTCCTATTATTTTTTTTAATGTTAGGAAAGTCCTTGAAAATTAAAAAAAAACAGGTCGGTGTCGGTACGTTTTCAAGCGACCCCGACTCTTCGATTCAGACAAGGACGTGACGTAGACAAGGGGGGGGGTCCATCCCCCCCCCGTTCCCGAAAGACTCCTGTCATTTTTTCTCAGTTTTTGCATCTCGCATCAACAAAATTTTTCCGAAAGAGAATGTTTTTATAAAACCCATATTTTCCCTTTAAATATTCTCATTAATCGGCAATTTTCTCAGCGCTTGAGTCAATTCAGAACACGAGAACCTCGTGCAACAACTGCAGGTTCCCAATTTTCGTCTGTCTTTTGCTGTGTTGCTTACTCCGTCAGAAACAAGGAAATGTCTGTTTCATCTTTCAAACCAGCTGGGTCGTGTGATCTTGAAATTCAGCCCATCTCCTTTGGTCCATCAGATTTCCATCGGCAAAGTAAAGACAAGCATTTATTGCCACTTTCGCCGTATCCCAGTCTCATTGGCGTGGTTTTCTTCATTTCTTTCTCCTTTCTTTTTGGATTTTCTTGGATTTCGTAGACGCATGTTGCACGAAAGACAGCCGGAGTGAGGTGCGTTCCTGGTGAATCAGTAATTGAATTCCAATTCTTTTCTGTTTTAACACGCAATTTTTATCTACGTCATACTTAAAGGAAACATATCTTGGACAAAATTGTATGCAAAAGAAAATTAAGTTTACCTAAACTGGGTAAGTTACAGTGCTCCCTTTTAAAGTTTTCTTAATAATACGAGCAATTTTACGTGTTAATGTGTTTTTCCATTTAAAAACTAATTTCAGATTCTAAGCGAGCAGCGAAAAAAAGAAATTCTACACATTTCGTGTGCTTGAGGATGAGAAAAAATAATTATTGATTTTTTTTTCTTTTTTTTCATTTTAATTCGTTATATTTTTGACATGGTTCATTTCAGATTCTTTTTATATTTTGATAAAAATTTTATTTGAACTTTTAGATTATTTTTAACATTTCTCTCCTTTCTGAGTAATAAATTACGTAGATTTTTTACTGATGTTTTCCCTCCAATATTTAAGCATGATCATGGAACATTTTAAATGCTCAAAAAGAATTCGTGTTTGAAGATAAAATAAATAAAATAAAAGAATAAATAAAACTTGAAGTTGATATAACGAACTTTTTGCGGTATCAAAATTTTATAGAAAAATAAAATTGAAAATTATTTGAATATTTTACTGTGATCAGTTTGTGAAATTACAAGTTCGGCCATATTAACGCATATAATAAGTAATTTATTAGAAATTATTACTTTTAAATATTACTGAATTGTGATTCTATGATCCCAAAAGAAAAACAGTTAGTCAGTTTTTAATTGACGAAAAAAATCTCTTATTCGATGTTGTTCCATAAAACATATTTGTATTTGCATCATTGGAATACATTTTCTGATTGTTATTCACTGGCTTTGTACTGAGGAGTTATTTAATTAACATCTATGCATCCGTCTTTAGTAAATTGTGAAGGTAGCATTAAACGTAACAAAGAACAGGCATGTGGCATTTAACTATAAATTACTAAGTGAAAATTACCGCTATTTACAGCGTTACAAGCAAAGAAACAAAAAAGGTGAATACGAGGTAAATTTTTTTGAGTTTTTGGTTTCTATATTGCTTTTTTTTTTTTTTTTTAACTCTTATTTTTTTGAAGCTAAAGATATTTGCTATTTCTTGCAATAGAGTGTTTTGCTAACATCGTATTAAAGAAAAAAAAAACATTACCTGCGTAGTAAAATATGATATGTATTGTTGTTAACTTAAATTAACAGCATGTTGTTAAATTAAAATTACACAGATGCTTAATTTAATTCATTAGGTATACATTCCATTAATCGGCATGTAAAGATACATTAGGTCGTTTGACTGTGAATTTTCTTGACAAAATTAAATTCCTTTTGCTGTTTCGCATCGAAGAGAGCTCAGGTGTCTCCATCTGGTGGAAACGGGGCATCAAATTTTCCTCTGACATTCACATCCGCGCCTTAATGGTGGCATATGAATGACTGGATGCCATATCGTTGGGTTCGCACTTGTTCCGCAAAAGGCTAAAGCCTCAACACAGCCCCATTAGAAAGAAAAAAATAATGATAAAAAACGGCAATACGCCTTTTCCAATATATAAAATTTTTTTGAACAGCTTTCACCCTTTGAGGAATAGTGACTTCACTTGAGAACATCATTTATTTCTTGCTTCTTTTTTTTTTTTTTTTTCAGTTAACTGAAATCACTGTGTCAGTTTTCTGAAGAAAAAAGAAATATATATATATAAAAAAATGGTTGCATCAAAGGAAGCCTCCGTCCCTCAAAGAGTTAATAGTTTGTTCAAGCTTTTAATTGATGATCGGGAATGATAATTAGAAAACGGATAAGATTGGAAATATCATTATATTTCGTATTATCAAAAGAATATTATAAATGTAAATAAATAAAAACTAATTCAAGCTTTTTAAATGAAACCTTGTTAATATTTTCGTTGAGAGAGTTGTGGGATTTTGCCTGAAATGTTGTTCAAATCGGACAGGGTTACGTTATATAAGTCATATAGTTATACATTCGACTCCATATAGATTTATTTATCCTCATATAAATAACGCCGATGATCGAGTAATCCACGTGTTTCAACAATGAATTCGCGTCACGGCATGATATGTAATTTGATAATATGTTTTGGTAATGTTTAATGCAGGGAAATGCTTTATTGTGACAAGGCTGAACTCGATCCGGTAACTTAACTGTTTTACTGGTAGAACTCTGTGTCATCTCAGAGGAATGAAGAAACGAAAACAATGAACGCTATCTACTGGAGTTTAGAGTTAATCCACTGGTGTTAGAGTTAAAATTTCAACTATCAAAATATCACCAAACAGGCAATTGCTTTGTTCAAATGCAGAAGAGTTGAAGCAATTTTCACCCGTCATAACCTTCACGGGTGACTTTCTAGTTTTCAAATAAAATGGCATAAGTACATACGTACATATTTTGTTGAAATATATTACAAAGCTTTAATATTTTATTAAATTATCGCATGCATTTTCCAAGTAATTCCTAGAACAGTTTTCGTTTTCCGTTTTTCTTTTATTGTGCCCTTTTTATTAATAGAAAATACATCACTCATTTTCAAGAGGACTTCCATGTTTGGAAACTTTGTATGTGATAACTTTCAGTTTAATGTTAATTTACAAACTGACAATAATTAATTTACCACTTAATATAAAATTTTTGTTAACTAATGGCTCTATTAATTTCATTTAATTAATTTTAGTTAATTATTATCTTTTAATAATCAGTTTTCATTGGATTTATCTTATCTTGTGTAACTAACAGCTACTAATTCTGCTTCAACATGCCTCCTCTTTTAAAGTTCGTGCAACCTTACACCCCCCCCCCCCCTTTAACAAGGTTCTAGCTACGTGCCTGATTCAGATTGAGAAGCCCTGATAATTTTAATAAGTGTGGCGTACGGATCACCATGACGTGGCTGATGATTGTCCGGGTCGGGATTTGAACCACGGAACTTTGTGATGCTAACCCTGTGCTTTAACCACTGAACCAAAAGGACCTCAAGGTTCGGGGGCAAAGTTAGGTTATGTGCTCTGTGACGTACGCCACATTAGCTTCAAGAATTTAGAAGCTTTTTTTTTTTTTTTTAAACTAACGGTACCCGCACGGCTTTGCCCGTAGTAGAAAAATTTAAAGGTCATTTGATTAGCTTGTATATTTACAAATAATGGATGATGATTTTCTCGCCAATTGGCTATATCTTTCCCGCAGTCGTTTTACGGAAATGGCAGAGACGCCCTCATTAGAGGGACTTGGTCACCTCCTCCTGTACCAGCAGTGAGTTACACACACTGCTTACATAGTAATAAAGTAAATTCTATGTACTATGTTAATTCGCTCTTCCCATGTTACGGTTCCATGTCATGATAATTTCGTAATTTACTCGTCCATCTTATGATAATTTTGCTCCGCAAATTGTTCTTAAAATTGAAATAGAAAAAGAACAAAATCGAATTTTCGAAAAATCGCTTCGAGGTGCACACCCTTATGCTACAAACTAACTTTGTACCAAATTTCATGAAAATCGGCCGAACGGTCTAGGCGTTATGCGCGTCACAGAGATCCAGACAGAGAGACTTTCAGCTTTATTATTAGTAGTAGAGAAATAAGAGACGCGCCGTTATTGAATACTTATCTACTATTTTCATTGAAGATAAATTAACATTAAATTTTATATGCTTCAAAAAATAAATGAACACCCATGTAACAAATAGCACTTATTACAGAATTTGTCTTTTGCGCTGAAATAAGTTCAATCTGAAAAACGGGGCTTTTAAACTGTGAAATCAGCATGCAATCGCTGATTTAAAATGATTGATTGCAGCGCCATCATGATTCTAAAAAGTGAAGAGAACCAAACTCCGAGAACCAACTGAAATGAAGAGAACTGAAGAAAGAACACAGCTGTTGCTAAGTTTTGTTTTCGCAGAATGGCATTTTTTAAGTGTCAAAACATGGATAAATGGAGGTGTGTGTGCTGTTTACCTTGATTTTATATCGCACTACATGTTATAAAATATCTTCTTAGAAAAGTACTTTTGTTTTCAAAGTACATTGGAGGATGCGTTCTAATGTAAGAGTTTGAAGTCTGCTTTTAAAGTGCTCTGAACCGTATGTATATTTTTTGTTAATTCGCAATAAATATGTAGTAGTAACTTGATTTAACAGAGAATTAGATGCTCTAAAATTTCACAAACCTATTCAAATTAAAAAAATAAATAAATAAAAATTATGAATCTATTTCTTTCTCATTTAACTTCAGTTGTGTGAGTAATTATTTTCTTGCATAAGGAAGTATATTGTGATTTTCATGCTAATCCTGAATTGTACATTTCGTTTCCTTATCCTGTTATTAGCAATGTAAATTAGTCAAATTCAAGCATTGACCTTTTTTTACTACTGATTTATGTAGAATTTTGTTTCGAATTTGTGAACACTAGGCAAGTGCTAAAATGATATGCATGACTTGCTTCGAAAAATTTTACTATTTTTATTGAGGTTCCAACATTGAAAATTCACATGGTTTCTTGCAGTGAAATATGTATTCAGAATGGATATCTGTGCCAGCAACTAGAAATGCAGAAGAGAAAAGATGGAGTGTTTTGCACACTTTTCCATCTAATTCTGGTCGAGATGTTGTCATTGCAGTTATCAAACCTTTAGCAAGCAATTTAGGTATTAGCACCCCTTCATGTGACCCCAGTATTCTCACTTCAGATAGAGAAGTACAATGGTGTATGGAGGTAAGTTATTTATTATGTTCCACTTAAATTGTCTTTTACTCTTTCTTATTATTTTCAAAATCTTAAATCCTAGTCCAAGTTATAGGTAACTCCTTAAGTGCACTCTTGCAAGGCATAGTTCATAAGGTCTGAAGAGTGGCATTCTAGTATATTCATGAAAGTTCTTTAAAAGATTTCGCAGAAAACTTTTAAGTTTTTAAAATGTGAGCATGTTTGTCACATTACGATAAAATAATTACATTCAGAACGTGACTGTTTAATTTACACAGCATAGGATCATCTGGAGAAGAGGCCAATGGCATATTTACAGGCTGTGCTGCCGAGAGCGGACTTCTTGTCAGTTTGGTCGCCTGCCCCCCCCCCCCCCACATAAAACTTGTTAAATTTATATTACTCTGGTTCCCAAAAAGATCAGGCCACTATTTTCCGACTAGACTGCCACAGCCTCTTGTTGGTCGTGTTTGCAGATATGGGGGATGTATTTTCTCTTTTAGCCTATTGCAGAATTATAAAAAAAAATTAACATGTGTTCATATTGAACCTGCTTCAGGTGCTCATGGTTGTTCCCTCGCAATTGGGACAGTTGCGACATGGTACATCAGTCTCTTGAAGAGGATTGTTTCTTGCAAATGAATGAAACTGTAATCATTATTGTCTAGTTGCTTACCTCTTAATAATAACTGCTAAAGTGTTTATGCATTACATTTTTGCAGGTGATTTGTTTTGGACTTGGACTTCCTTTGTCTGAACATGAAGCAATACGCGATTGTGTTAATGTATATTGTGAATGGATGCTTGCTTTGACAAAACCTAAAGTATGTGTTCCAAAAAGCATATGTGAAGATCCAAACACATATACCAGAAAAATGCTTAATCATTTGTACAATTTATTTCTTCCAAGACCAGACAACAGTAAGTAACTTTTTATTTGCCAATTTTTTATATTATTACATAATTGATAAATAGGGCCAGGTTTTTCAAAAAAAGTTTAAACTACTTTTTAGAACAACTCTGAATTATTTCAAGGAATGTCCAAGAATATAATTTTACTTGAATTAACTTCTAATTATTAGATAAAATAACTTTAATATTTGTTGTTAGTGTTTTAAATATAGTATATCTGTTATATTTTTTAATAAGATGAATATTTACAGAATATTTTTTCTTTCCAACTCTGTTTACCTATAAAAAAAAAAATAGGTACTAATAAGAGTGTTTCAGGTTTGAAAATAATGCCACCTGGCAACTATAGGTTTTACTCAAGTGATAAATAAAGTCCTGTTCTGGCTCATTTTTAAAAATCCAATAGGGAAGTTGCAACCTATTAAATGTTCATATTTTGGCTATTGGATATTGTTAATTGACCCTCAAAACTAAAAAATTCACCATCGCCGAATTTTAAAACACCGTGGATGATTTTTAATGAATTTTTAAAAATCCACTCGCAAAAGTGAGCTCTTCTGAAACGTTACGAGTTTACGTCACAGGGCACTGATGGGCAGCCTTCTGCCAAAGATCCCTTGTTTTCGCTAGGGACATTTTGAGTGCGCTGATATTTTTATTTTTTAGAAATTCAATAATCCTTTTGAACACACTATGGAGACCGGATTCGTTAAAGCACAATCTAAATAATCTTCCTCATGTAACATCAATGATGATATTCGAATATTTCCGAAAGGATGAGAGGTTTAATGTTCCAGAAACACGAGGGGATAAGCCTTTTAAGTTTCGTCTTCGAAGTCGAATGCGTGACCTTCGACTTCTCCACTATCGGAAGAGCGCATGACGTCACTTCCTATGCCATTTGATGTCACAAGCGCTTGAACTTTAAAAATTAATTTAAAAAAACTACTTATCGTATCGCAAAACTTTTTTCACCGATGATGTTCATACATGTTACTCTATCATATAAAAATAAAATTGAAAAATCGAAAACTTCCCTATTGGCCCCCGGATAATTATTTCCTCATTGATTTTTTTAACAAGTCAGGTCACTCCTCTGGTCAGTGCTAATTCCATATTAGCCACCAGTTTGTTTGGCACTGTTGGCTTCCTTAGAGGTTTTCCCAGGGCCGGATTTTGGGGAGGGCAGGCGGGGCTACTGCCACTGGACCTCCACAACAAAGGGGCCCCACAATAAAATTTTTACAAAATATCCTAACTTTCACGGGTCAAAAAACTCGAAAATATCAGATATATGTACATATATATCAAAATATTCGGATATATATCAAAGTATCGGATATTTTCGAAAATATGATGATTTTTTTGAACTCTGATTAGGGGCCTCCACGCTTCCAAATCTGGTCCTGGGTTTTCCACCTCCAGTTCAGTCACTTCCTATGCCAGGCTGATGAGTGTCACTAAGCACGAAACTGCAGTCCTCCGCTGGAATGACTGAGCTGGCATTATATTTCAAATCATTTCTATTTTGTTGTGATGTAAAGACAATCCTTAATTCTCACATGATTTTCTATATCTCCAACAGTTAAGAAAAGCATATGTACAACAACCTTTTAACAAAAACTGATGATTAAAGCAATACTGATCTCTAAATTCCCATTTTTCGGTCTAAGGGGTGCCCCAAACTTAAATTTTTGGTAAGGCAAAAATTCTCAATTTCGCTTTCCAACTCCAGGGTGGCGACAGATCAAGGAAATCAGGGAAATATCAGGGAATTTTGAAAAAATAACAAAAAATCAGGGAAAGTTGATTTTATGAAGAAAAAAATTTTTTTTTTTTGCTTTACAAAATTAAGTCCCTACAAAACTTATCCCTACGCATTTTCCGCCAATTATCTGTTCAAAAAAAAGTAAAATAAATGAGGTGCGATTATACACTGCCGCATATTTGTGCATCTTTTTTACTCAACGTCGAAGTATTGAATCTTACTTATTAACCACAGGATGAACTTCCTAAGATTGCTTCAGTGTCTGTTATGTTGTTTATTTTACCTAGTTTGAAATTTCCTTATATGCTTTCAATGCTACATAATATAAACAACCATACAGGCAAAGAGGACGCCTTCATTAATACCTTAACTCCTTTGCCTTTATTCCATTGTCTCGAAGCAATTAGTGTACTGTAATCACGATTTCAAGAAGAAATCTTTGGTTTTTGAATTAAGACCTTAAAAGCTTAAAAGTTATTACTTCTTTGCATATTTAATTGCTAGAATTGAACTTTCAATAAAAAAAACTTTGTTTTTTGCTGTTATGCTATTTGTTGTCATTATAAAGGTTTTCTTTTCTTCAGACTTAAGGGCTTCTTTAATTTTATAACCAAGTTGTATTCTTCTTTTATATATTTTGAAATTAACTAGGTAATTGATTTTTTTTTCCTTGCATTTCAAAGTTGTTTGTTACAAAAGCAATCTAAGATTTTTTTTCGTTACATACTGAAATCATTTGAAATCGAGTTAACTTGTGTACTTAAGTAAATATCTTTATTTTTTTATTGTTAAAATGCTGTATTCATTCATTAAAACCTATGTTCTTGATTAGAGAAAAGCTCTCTATGAATTAATGTCAAATGGTTTCATCTGTTTTGCATAAATATGTCAATTAGTTATAAGAACAACTACATTACTTCAATTCTTTCACTATTACTTGTTATTCTTGCAATAATTATTATACTGTTTGAAAACTTAGTTCAAAATAATTTCAATTACTTTTTAGTTCTATCATAAATACACATATTTTTAAGAGTAATTTTAATAGTTTCTTAAAATTCTTATTCTAAGTGATTTCTGGAAGTAAAGTATTTTTTTTTATTTTAATTTTCTCTAATCTTTCCATGTAGAAAAATTTAATATACTGTTTTGTAGGGTTTCTTTTCCCAAAAAAAATGACTTGATATGTTTTTTAAAACCATTTTATTAAAAAAGTAGCATCTTTTTAAAGTATCTTTAGTTCAACAACTTTACACAACTTAAAACGTTTAAAATACTGCATTTTATACAACATACAATGAATTTCAAGTAGAGCAAAGAAAGAAAACATTATCATTGGTAACGTAAATCAGGGAAATTTGGTAAACCTAATCAGGGAAATCAGGGAAAAGTCAGGGTACTTTTTTTCACAGTTCCTGTCGCCACCCTGAACTCCAAATCGTGCGGAAGAGAACTACAAATTTCGCTGAACGGTGATAATTTTTCTGAATAGAACTCCAACTTTTGCCGAATGATGATATTTTTGCCGAATCATCAGACAAAGTTTGCTGAATAAGGGAATTTTTGGGAGGTCACGTTGACCTCCCATCTGAGCCCCCCTGATTCCATTTACTATAAATATTCATGTGTATAATTTTGTAGTTAGGTCTTAAAAAGAAAAAAAAAAAACTTGGGTGAAGTGGTTACAAGTGATAAAAAAGTATCTACCGCCTACTGGCAACTGAAGCAGTGAGAAGCAAAGAGATGTAAGTGTCAAAATTAAAAATTTGAAAAAAATCAATACAATTGGTAGAAGAACTCTTCTTAGTTTAAAAGCAAGAAACGGTACTAGTACTAAATGGTTGCTGGTATAAAGCATGATTTAAAACCTAGGATCCATGGATGGACTGGGACCCCTAAAAGGGCGGTGGACAAGCAACCCAAGGGCGCGCAGTTTCTTTTGAAAAAAAAAGAATTTCTGTCTAGAACTAAACGAGCCTACTTTCCCATATGCCCATACTACTTTCTAGTACCTGATCAATATTCTCAAAAATAGCTAAAATCGCAAATTTTTCAAACATATTTTTTAAATATTCTAAGCTGATTTCTAGGAATAAAATATTTGTTACTCATCTAAAAAATTAGATGCATAAAAAAAAACGTCTGTGCATATCTTTATGTAGAAACATAAAGGACTTCAAGTTTATCCGCCGAAAACTGAATACCTAAATTAAAACTTTAGCGTGAAAATAAAAACAAGTCATATCAACAATAATTGTTTCACAGTTAAAACCATAGCTGTGGAGTCGGTGTCGGAGTCAATCTCATTTTGGGATAAAGGAGTCGTAGTCGATTATCCAAGAATCAGAGTCTGTCATTTGTCCTCTGTGTATAAATTTTTGCCAAAGCTATGAAATCAGAGTCAAAGTCGGGGAGTCGAGTCCAATTAGTTGTCGGAAACAGGAGTCTGAATCGGAGTCAGGTGCCCGTAAATTCTAGGAGTCTGAGTTTGGCGTCAAGAGCTATTTCCAACAAAATTTGTTTGAAGTAAATCCGCATAGGAGTTACTGAAAAAAAAATTGTTCGAATCGGACTTTTCACTCAAAAGTTATTAGGGCGGGGACAGACAGACAGACCGACAGACATTTTTCCCCATCTCAATACCCTACTTTCCAATTTTTAATTTTTCGATATTTATTTAATTATTTTATTTATTTTCGACTTTTTTTTTGTTTTTTGCGATATTTTTAAGATGCATTAAGCTTTCTTTCATGCTTTTTTCTTCTTTTTCTGACTTTTACTGGGAAAGTAGGCTAAAAAGGGGAGGGGGGGGGGTGTCTATTTTAAAAAGTAAAACTTTATTCAAAAAAAAAAGTTTTTTCATATACTAAAATTTTACAAGCTCAAAAGCGTCCCCTACCTGATAGAGGGGGCGTTCGGGGGTCCTCCCCCGGGAGAAATTTGTAGTCCTAGAAATGCAGTTTTAGACGGTCTCTTTGGTTTGACGGTGGAAAGTTCCAGGGGACAATCTGAAGAAGTTTTAAGAAACTGAAGTCTTCAAAACTTAATTATAGGCGATATGTTTTGACAATCGAGTATGGCATAAGACTTCGGCGCTGACTTCGATCGATTTTTGTTTTTGAAAATGGAATGAAATCGATCACCCTCACTCCAATTTTTTGACATTGAAGTTCCACAGTGCAGTTACCGACAAACTTTGATGATTACAGGAAAGGGGGTGCTGGGGCTCTCCCCAAAAAACATTTTGAAATTGATGTCCTAAAAAACGAATTTTCTAAGCGATATTCAGTGATACTAGGGTGAGGGTTTAAAGGTCTCCACTCTAATTATTTTGGAATTATAATTTTTTTTCAGTTTCACATGCCAACCGCCTTGCCTTTGGACTCTACCACAGAGCCACTGAGGCCTTGAACTGAGATTTGAGACGCTCTTTAAAGAGTTTGGCTGAGGGAGGTATCCGAAGCTTAGCATTTTGAGGATTTTCTTATTTTTGAGTGGTCTAGGGGGAAAAAGAAAGGTGGGGGGGGGGGGCTGTTTAAAATAGGAGGTGTGAAATGTGATTAACTGAGCAATAATCTGTAACTATCAAAAAATTTAGTTTTAACGTTCTTTTTAAAAGAAATTAAGTTTTTTCCCAACATTCTCTATTTTTCCTATTTAATTTCTTCATATTCCCAAGGAGCTTTTATTTCTTCTCTTTAATAATATGGAATGTTTTAGAAAATAACTATAATTAGTCCTGGGCTTGTGAAGGTCACTGTGCACGATCCAAGTCTCGACTGCAGAAGGTCAAAAACGGGACCAGGGGTGTGCTTAGAGTTTTAGCAGCCCTGTGAGAAATTTGTTTTAATAGTTGATTCTTATTTTTGTTATTTATTTATTCTCTCCTAAAACATAACCCGCTGTAGTGTGTCACCCAGCTGTATAAGTTAGTTTGAGATTTTTATAATTAATTACAAAACTAATGTGAAAAAATATGAGACACAATTTTTATGGTTGCTAAGAAAATTTTTGGATCCGAAAGAGATGTAAATGATAAAATAAAGACTGGTATCCAAATTGCATTGTTTTCAGCGGGAAAGGGGGGGGGGTATGAAATGCAAAATTGAATTGTAATTTCAGAACAACGTTCCGAAAAAGAATGAAAGAACAACATTCGGAAAAAGAATGAAAAATGTTGACATTTTTCTGCCTTTTCACTTACTTTTACTTCTAGCAAATATAGAAGCCATTTCATGTCAAGTGACCCCCCCCCCTAGGAGTCCCCGCTTGACCGTCTCCAATTTGGATAAAATTTTATAGAAGTGTAGAGATGCTTTTGAAACTAACCTATGCAAATTTTCAGCTTCTTAGATCCCAATCCTGAGGATCTAGGATCTCAGGAAAATGATCCAAAGTGGCAGATCAGCTTTTTGTGCCAAATTGCCAAGTTTAGACTAAGTTTATAGAACATTTTATGACCCTGAAAGCCTGAAATTTTAGGCGCTTAGAGTATAACTGGCCATTCAAGTATTTTTGAATTTGAGCTCATTTGATTTTTTATAGCACGCGTGTAAACTCGTGAAAAAGCATGCGGGAAATTTTTTTTCTAGATTTTAGGTTGTCATAAAATTTTAACAAAAATAATTCAAAAGCTCTTACTTCGTGATTCCATGGTAAAAATACTTGTTTTGTGTTACTGTTTCAAAGCTTAAATATCTATTTCTAAAAGATATTGTCATTCAAAAAGGCTATCAAAACCGTTTAAGTTAAAAATAGCTTATTTTCAAAGTGCTGTAGCTCAAGTTTGTCACCTCGCATCTTTTTTTCGTTAATGCCATTAGAAAGAAGATTTTTTTCTTTCAAAATAAGTATTTTCTTCGCTGGTGTTCTTTCGAATAGGGATAGAAAAATGAGTTTGAAATTCTGTCTGTCGTAAAGAATTGCCATGTTTAAGCTCAAATTACGGGAAATTTTATCACACTAGAAACCTGAAATTTTAGAAGCTTGAAGTATTTTTGGTTGTCAATACATTCTAGTATTTTTTTTTTTTTTTTGAATTTGAGTTCATTAACTTATGTGTAGCACACAGGACTGCAGAGAGCCAAGGCTTTCCTTTTGTCAGTTATGTCGCCGGGCCCCTCCCGCCTCCCAAAATAAGAAAAAAAGAAAAGGGGGAAAAGAAGAAAACACAGTGGGGGGGGAGAAAAAAAAACTGTTCACTATGAAACAATTAACTCTGTTTTAAGTGCCACAGAGTAAATTTTTCTAAATCTTTACGTTTTCTCTTATTTGGAATTTTTTCCCCTCTTTTCTTTCTTCCTTTCTTTTTCTTTCTTTCTTTCTTTTTTTGCATCAGTTTCGCCGCCCCCCCCCCCCCCAAGGACCGGACCCCTAGTTTCCGGTTAGGCTGACATGGCCTCTTGTCAGGCCTGGTAGCATGCATGCAAAGTCGTAAGAAAAATGCAGTGGAGAAACTTTTTCCAAGATTTTAGAAAGTCATAAATTCTGAACAAAAATGATTCAATAGCTCTTATTGTGTAATTCTTTTGTCAATACACATGCTTTTAATGGGTTATAGTTGCAGAGCATAAATATTGATTTTCTAAAAAATATTGGCATCCAAAAAAGCTGCCAAAATTGTTCACATGAAAAATAGCCTATATTTAATGTGCTGTAGCTCAAGTTTGTCCCATTGCATCTTCTCTTTGTTGTGGCTCTGTTTGGCCGCACAGTTTGCCATCCCCTGAGCACGGCCCTGAACGGGACCGCAAAAATGTAAAATTATTAAAAATGTCGTTAATAATAATTACTTGCTACGCTATTGCATTACGGCATCACATTGCCCACGGTGCCTCTGTAGATGCATTATGGCTGTCCAGGGCAAATGTTTGGGGAAGATCGCCTGTCAGGATTCACTAAATCAATGTTAATTAAATTTAATTTTTAGCAAAATTAGTTTGAGGCAAAGGAACTTCAAAATCCGGACCTTATGCCCAGCCTGCACAGAAAACTTGACCTAGTGTCCTAACTGTCCATGATAGGCACCTTCTGTCCATGGAACTTATGTCCGCTGGACCTTCTGTCAGGCGGATCTTTTGGACGTACATCGTACGTGGATATTCTATCCGCACACCTTTTAGTTTTGAACCTTCTGTCCGGACCCCCACTGAATCACGCCCCTAATGCATGATATATCCCAAAGCGCTCACTGATCTGGGCTGATTTTTTTTCAGGGAAGTTCTTTAACATTCTTTAAAATACAGTGAATAGAGTCAATTCTTTAATGCAAGATTTTGCCATCTTGGTGCGCAGCAAAATATTGAAAAGTTTCATTATCAATATTTCTCAAATTATTTGCGACGTTATTGCAAAATTTCGTGGCGCCCTTATAGAGGCTTCATGGCTGTTGACCTAACAAATTGTGTCTAACTCCCGTAAGGAAGGTAAACACCAAGTTTAGCAGATGCCTTATATTTCACATTTCTGTAGCTATCAAGTGAAGGAAATGTCAGATCTCAAATTGTAAGGTTAGATCATTTTATTTATAAATCCAATAATTAACAACTGTAAATAAAATCTAACTTCAGTAAATAGTATAAACAAGTATGAGGGATTTCAACAATACTCAAATCAATCTTCATGTTCCAAAAGAACATCTTTCCAAAAAAATATTTGACACCCTAACATGAATTATTCTAAAATGTTTCAAAAAATTTTAAGTCCCTAACTCTCATGGTGAAATCCTAAAAGCCATCTCCTAAGTGCAGGAGGTCGCTTCAACAGCGAACGATCCTCTTAAAAATACGACTATCGTCAGTCGAAAATGAGAAGCGCGAGCAGAAGAAGTGATTTCCTTCTCATTCCCCCTGCTTATATCATACAGCGCACTCAATGTACGTCACTCCGGATATACATACGTAAGAGCCCAATCTGGATGTTTCCAGAATATTCGATTTGCCGCGGAGCCATCGGGAGATTACATCACCTCCGCTTGTGCTCTGATGTCACATCCTTCTTCCTGACTAAACACGTCGTTCGAAGTCGTTCCGATGTTTATACGTTGATTCTCCGATACGCGATTTGAATCAAGCGGCCTTTAAGGGATAAGATTAACTGCATTTTCGTTATTAAAGAAATACAAGTGAGTAAAAACATTTACACTTAGTTTACACTTAGCTTTCAAAATTAATTGGTGAGAATATTTCTCAAATAGTCATTTTTTGGCTATCAATGGCTCCTCTAGGAAGTGCACATTTTGCGAATCATTACCAGTACCCATATGCCTATACACCCCTAAGACATTAACAATAACAGTCGTAGTTTTGCCCAGGAACATTATTTTAAATACAGCGATAAAAGCCGGTTCTTAAGTGAATCTAGTGCAAGATTTTGCCATCGAGGGTTGCCGCAAAACATTGAAAGGTTTTATTTTTTAAATACCCATTTATTTGTGACGTTATTGCAAAATTTTGACGGTGCCCTTGTAGAGGTTTTTTGACTATCCGATTTGCCGCTTTTTTCTTTTCTGTAAATTACTAAAAAAAAACTTTTTCCCCTTTTTCTAATGGGAGAGCTTTGGTGAAGGGCCCAACGGAACACGCCCTGGTGTCCCGGCAATGGGCAATTTTTGTCTATTTTGTATGTACAGTGTGTACTTGAATAAGAATTACATTATTTTTATTTTGTATTGACTTTATGGTAGTCCTGATTAACAGCTCTTGTGTAAACTATTGTTTTTAGATTTTAACAAATATTTTTTTTTTCTTTTTTCAGGTGCTGACATCATTAATCGTCAGGCATTGTATTGTCACAGGGTGTTGAGGACTATTGAAACAGTTGCTCAGGAATCAGCAGTTATTGACAGAGAGACATGGGATGCATTACTTCTTTTTCTCTTGGCTATAAATGATACCTTGCTTGCACCACCATCTGTTCCAGGTAAAATTTTGACGAGGAAAAAAAGTATCAAGGACTCAATTTTTGAATTTATTCAACTACATGCTACACATTCTAAGATAAATTTAACTATACAGTACATATAATCTGGACTTAATTTGTGACCAAAGAAGT